>NC_090647.1:182382879-182566515 GCF_040937935.1 Hyperolius riggenbachi
ATTGGATGTGTGTATGCACCCTTACAGTTCATAACTAGATATGGTCAATGAGCTAATAATCCCTGCCAATTCTGAAGGGCCCTGTGCAGTAAACCTTTGCTGGAGCTGCTGGAATTTAGTCTATTAGGCCCCATTCACACTAGAGTGTTTTGCCGGCGATGTCGGCAAAACGCGCTAGCGCTCTTTAAAGCGCTAGTGCAATAATAACCTATGGGCCTGTTCTCACTTGGGCGATTTGCGTTAATCGGCGGCGATTAACGCAAATCTAAACAAGTGTCAGCGCCAAGGCAGAAGGCGACCGCAGCCGAGAAGGACAATGTCCAAAAGTCCACACAAGCAATGAATATATAAAGTCAGCGCAGGTCTATAGTAATACAGCTTTCCTCATTTTCTGGTAAACAGGATCTTCGAACAAAAAGGTAAAGAAGCAAGGCTTACCAGATTCCAAAAACCCACATTATAAGGTTGTAAACGAGTTTGATAGGTGGTCCGCAGAACTTTCAAATAGTGACGTTTCACCAGCAATGTTGCACACCACAGATTCCTCCGGAATATAGTAGATATCCTGAGGTCGCAGAGACTCGCCAAAGGGGAGTCCAGTAGGATAGTGACATGAAAGAGATATACAGCACATCTAAGTGTAAACCGTCTTTATTACATAACAAGTAAAACAATTTAAAAACAAGGATAAAAGAAAAACTGACATACGGGGCCTGTGCACTGGGAACCCCAAAAAAGTAGCGTGCATAAAATGGTCAATAGAAGACCTCAAATAAAATGGTGCCGCCTGTCGCCTTCCCGACCGGTTTCGCAATCTTGCGTCATCAGGGGAGAAAGCTTTCTCCCCTGATGGCGCAAGATTGCGAAACCGGTTGCTAAAAAAATCGCAGTCGCAAGGAAAATCGCCCCAAGTGTGAATGGCGTTAATCGCCAAAAAACGCCAGACAAAGCGCTAGCGGTTTGCATTTTGTAAGTGTGAATGGGGCCTAAGTCTCAAAAGAAGCCCCTGCCGGCCAACACCACAACGCCACAGAGCCCCTGCCGGCCAACACCACAACCGCCACAGAGCCCCTGCCGGCCAACACCACAACTGCCACAGAGCCCCTGCCGGCCAACACCACAACTGCCACAGAGCCCCTGCCGGCCAACACCACAACTGCCACAGAGCCCCTGCCGGCCAACACCACAACTGCCACACAGCCCCTGCCGGCCAACACCACAACCACCACAGAGCCCCTGGCAGCCAACACCACAACCACCACAGAGCACCTGCAACCCAAAGTCTGTGCCCACAGCAGAACTGCTGCACTAAGCAGCTGCTCTCAACTGCGCCTCCCACACTAAACTGTCATCCAGACTACAACCTTCAGTTAGTATATAGGGTTCCTGGCAGGTCAGGTGTTGAATGAGCAGTTGGGGCCAGCGCACACCAAAAACCGCTAGCAGATCCGCAAAACGCTAGACGTTTTTAAAGCAGAGTTTCAGAGCGATTCTAGGCACGTTTAGGGCCTATTCACACTTGAGCTTTTTACCCACGATTTCGGCAAAACGCACAAGCTCTAATGCTTTTTAAAGCGCAAGTGCTATAATACACTATGGACCCGTTCTTACTTGAGCGATTTGCGTTAATCGCCAGCGATTAACACAAATCGCCAAACGCAAACGTGTAGCCTTCACCATTTTCAGATGATTTCCCGGCGATCACGTTTCAGTGCTATAGAAGCGCTAAACGCGATTGCAGGAAAATCGCTGCAGTGTCCAGTGATTTTTTCCACATTAAATCGCGGAAAAATCACTCCCGCAAAACGCCGGCGGTAATCGCCAGCGTTTTGCGCTTTGAAGTGTGAATGAGCTCTTAGAGAGATTTCTTTTTTTTCAAACAATTATATTTTATTGGAAGATGTGCAACAACCACATATATATACATGGTCAGGTATGTTCAACATATAATCAAGAGCATGACAATTTTGTGTACATACATATCTTCTGATAAGAACAGACTTCACACTTAACCCTCCTGGCGGTTTGCAAAAAAATCGCCAGGGGGCAGCAAATCTTTTTTTTTTAAATTTTTTTTTTTTTTTTCATGTAGCGAGACAAAGTCTCGCTACATGATAGCCGCTGCTCAGCGGCATCCCCCCAGCCCCTCCGATCGCCGCCGGCGATCGGAGATCCGGAGATCCCGTTCAAAGAACGGGATCTCCTGGAGGGCTTCCCCCGTCGCCATGGCGACGGGCGGGATGACGTCACCGACGTCATCGACGTCGTGACGTCAGAGGGGACTCCGATCTGCCCCATAGCGCTGCCTGGCACTGATTGGCCAGGCAGCGCACGGGGTCTGGGGGGGGGGGGGCGGCCGCGGCGAGAGGAATTGCGGCGGATCGGCGGGTAGCGGCGGCGATCGGGAACTGCACGCAGCTAGCAAAGTGCTAGCTGCGTGCAGCAAAAAAAAAATTATGCAAATCGGCCCAGCGGGGCCTGAGCGGTGCCTTCCGGCGGCATAGCCCGAACTCAGTTCGGGCTTACCGCCAGGAAGGTTAAGGGACAAAGGTAATACAGAAGATGGTACTGAAAACAGAGACAAAGCATCCCATAATAAACAGAATGATAAAAAGTACTATACTATAAATCTTAACTGTTCACAATTATATATTCACATAAGAGCTGGTGGTTGTTCAATTATGAAATATAGATGAGTGGAGATAAAAAGAATACACATCTGTGCACATTGTAATGAAAATAATAACACCTGCATAGTATATGTCTTGACCATAGAAGATACAATCTTAGTTAGAAGCAACCTAATAGAGAATGTAAATTATCGGAAATTAAAGCTATTGATTAGGTCCATAATGAAGTTTGATATATTTCATGGTACCTGGGAGGGTGGGATAACAGTTGGGCCTAAACACAGATGTGCATTGAGGGGAGGCCTTGATTGCCTATCTATCATTAAGTCTCGATATTCCTGGCTATCTAAGAAGTCAAACCATTGGGCCCACATAATCACATATTTTTCAACCTCCTCTGTGGTGGAGTGGCGTAATTGTTCCATTTTTTCAATCTGTTCTATCTTTTGGAACCAAAGGGAGATCGATGGAGGGTCAGTAGATTTCCATTTGAGAGGTATACATGCCTTGGCTGCATTGAGCAAATGTTTGACAAGAGATTTTTTGTATGAACGCATGCTCTCTCTAGAAAGATGTAATAAGAATACTTCTGGTGGAAATTCTAATTTTTCACTAGCAATAGTAGCTATTAATGATTGGACTCTGGTCCAGAAGGGAACAATTGATTGGCAATCCCACCAAATGTGAAGAAGAGTACCCTTTGCACTTTGACACCTCCAGCACACATCAGAGACCTGAGGGAAGCACTGATGAAGAAAGGCGGGTGTTCTATACCAATGAGCTAGCAGTTTAAAGTTTTAGAGAGATTTCTAAACATGCCTAGCGTTTTTTTGGAGCGTTTTTGTGTAGCAGATTTCATATATTGTTACAGTAAAGCTGTTACTGAACAGCTTCTGTAACAAAAACGCTTGGAAAACAGCTCTGAACTAGTGTTTTTCAGAGCAGTTTCCTATACTTTAACATTGAGGCAGAAACGCCTCAGAAATATAAAAAATGCTGCAGCCCCCGAGTTTGCGTTTGTGGAAAAAAAAAACTGCTCTGGTGTGCACCAGCCTATTGAAATACATTACCCAAGCGGTTTTCAAACCGCTAGCATTTTTAAAAACGCTAATGAACCGCTCTGGTTTGCACCAGCCCTTGCTCCTTGCTAACTGTTCAGTTTAACTGTCAACTGGCCTCAGTGTATTCACTCCTTGCATTACAACTGTCTTTTAGTTATATAGATGTGTGATGTGCTACCCCTTTCTCTGAAGGAGGACAGTGTTTAAAGTGAACCTGAACTAAGTACAATTATTTAAAATAAACACATGATGTACCTGCAAATTAAAATCACATGCTTCCCTCGCTGTCAGTTCCTCTCAGAAGTTCACCATTTTCTTTTTACTATGATTCCTTGCAGTTCTGACAAGATTTTGTCAGAACTGACATTTTCCAGTTTCTGTCAGTTATATCAGTTGCTGTCAGTTATAACTGAGAGGACTACTGATGAGCAAGGTAATGTCCATGTTTTCCCATGGCTCAAGTGGGCAATATTACAGTTTAACATTGTGCTAACAAGGAAGCTGTTATGGGGTATTAACAGGGGCGTTGCCAGGATCCAAAAAGATCAAGGGCACTCCTGCACGCTGAGCCTAAAAATGGGTGTGGTCATGGAGCAGGATGTGGGTGTGGTCACAAACAGAGCCAAATTTACATGAACTTAGCCACGGTCTAAGTAGGGTTGCCCAGCAAAATGTTGGATGAAGCTCCCCCTCTGCGGTGATAGAAAAAAAATAACAAATATGAAGCATATCACATAAATAGGCAGTGACCCTTATCTTACATAGTCTTCAACACATAGGGCTCGATTCACAAAAGCGTGATAACTGCTATCACAGCAGTTATCACGCGGACCAATGCTTTGCGCGCGCAAAGCGTCACGCATGGCAGATTGCGTGATAACTGCTGTGATAGTTATCATGTTTTTTTTAATCAACTCCATAGAGTGAAAGCAGCATTGAGTAACATAGATGTATCTAGCAGCCAAAGCTTGTATACATCACAGACCAGTGCTGTATACAGCACAGGCACAAAATCATAGTAGCATTAGATGCAATGCGCAAGTGTCCTGTCTGACAGCCCAAGCATGTGTACAACACAGATTGCCCAGCAAGCTTATTGTGTATGTTATGTGTCAGATTCCACACAATTAATCAGCAGCTTTTAGAACTTTGCATAATAAAGTTTAAAAAGACCCATACATTCTAATTGCTTTACCAGTTCTCCTATCGCTAGCAGTTAAATAGACAAGCAGGTCAAAGCTTTAAGGCTGGTTTCACAGTGAGACGTTAAAGTCCCACGTTACAGCAGCCAGTAACGCAGCCCTGTAAAATCAATGTTTTGTTCACAGTGCACACGTTGTATTACATTGTAACGCAGCACGTTTAAACAAAGTGCTGCATGCTGTACGTTATACTTGGCTAAGCAGCGTTAGACTGCTTGCACATGCTAAGTAATGTAAGGTCTCTCTTCCTCCTCCGTGGCCAGCCACATGGCTAATTAATATTCACTGTGGTGACTCGTGGTGGGACTGTAGTGTTGTCCGGATCATGAACGAATCGTTCATTTGATCCGGATCTTTTTTGTGAGTCGAATCATCTGGATCATCACAATGTTCAGTTCACAGTGGATGTCTGTCTGGAAGAAACAGGAACATACAGAATGTACAGTGCAGGGAAAGTCCTGTCCTGCTAGTAATTTCACCCCCAGTCTGCTTCCCTAGTAAAATGATTCAAATGATTCGGTTCAAAGATCCGGATATTTTCAATGATCCGAATCGAATGATCCGAATCCGTAAAAAGATCTGGACTTCCCATCACTATCCTGGAGTGGCTGCTTTGAGAGCCACATAACGCGGCTTAATCTGACGTCCAACTTCAACACCACCACGTGTTGCATTAGGGGCACGTTATGCGTCTTTAACTTCCCCTAAAATGCAACGTCTTGGTGGGAAAGAGGCCTAAATCAGATAAGGATACAGCCATGCTTTTACAACTTTAATACTGCTATACTATCAGTCAGCACAAGCCGCAAGGAGTTTTTGAAGTCAAAGTTTTTGATTTGCTCAATCCACCTCCTCCTCGGACAGAGTCTGGAGGGGGAGAGACGATAGCGATTGGCTCTAGGCTGGCCTTACAGCCTGTCTCCTACTGCAGCTCAATAAGGAGTTTCTCCAGGAGCTAATTACTCAACTCCTCCTCCATCCGTATGCTCTCTGAGCCCAACCAGCCTCTGGCGTCTTATAATTTTCTAGACGCTGGGGGAAGAAGCCTGGAGAAGAGGATTCTGCAGGACACGGGGACTTGGAGGAGGTGAGTAACTGCTGCGATTTTGCTGGGGACATTCGGGGCACCCCACAAAAGGTTCGTAGCACGTGCTATGGATCTTTTATGCTAGCGACGCGCCTGGCCATTTTCAAAATGGTGGATAGAGAATTCCATTGATCACAGTGGACAAATAAGATGAAGGAGAGGAGAAAGATATTGATGACTAGACTACACGGGAAGTAAGTATAATGTGTGTGTGTGTGTGTGTGTGTGTGTGTGTGTGTGTGTGTGTGTGTGTGTGTTTATTTTGACTTGTAATTTTCTGTTTGCTTTAAGGAAAGGCTAAGATATAGGCTCACAGTTTACTGCAGAAAATTAACTCATTGCAGGCATTTTGAACAGTGAATTTAAATGAGGAAAGAGTTAAATCTTTTGACCTCAAGTGATTAATCTCACTCATGCAGGCCAGGCCTAAGGGATTTAGTTTAAATGACAAGACAGACCTCTTTATTGGTTAACTATGTGGAATGCTAATCTCTAATTTATCTTTGATATTTTTATGTCTACCTTGATTATTCTCTTTGCCAGTTTACGGGAATAACCTTAGTTCTCATCCAGTATTTGTGAAATTATGAAGTGAGGCCTGTTTTAATTTCAAATCGGAATGTGCAGTAGAGCCTTTATAGTCTATGTAATTAGATCTGCAATCATCATTATGCATTTATATTGCGCTGACACATTTTCCATTGTGCTTTACAAAGTCCATTGCAAAACTCATATCACTGTTACAAATCACAGCTCACAATTTAATGTTCTGTTTCACACTTCGGACTGTTTTTTTTTCTGAGGGGAATACAACAGATTCAAAGGCAGCCCATGCAAACAGGAGAACATGCAAACTCTCTAGAATACAGCCTTGATAAAACTCAAACCTGGAATCTAGATTTACAATAGAAATAATAATGACTTTGTTCATAATTCACATATTATTAACCCCTGGAGGACCACGGTGCTAAACCCTCTAAAGACCAGGCCATTTTTGTAGAAATTGGCCACTGCAGCTTTAAGGCCTCGCTGCAGGGCCGCACACCTGAGCACACAAGTGATCCCCCCCCCCCCTTTTCTCCCCACCAACAGAGCTCTGTTGGTAGGGTCTGATTTACTATTTATTTATATATATTTTTCTTAAACCCCTCCCTCCCCCTAGCCAGCCAATCCTGGCGATCAGCTTCATAGGCTTCTGCCTATGATAGCCAATTGCTCTCTAGTGTCGTGTCACACGGCTGTCCCCAGTACAGCACTGTAATATATTATATTAGACAGCGGTTTTGCCATGTAACAGTCTCCCGCTAGGAGACTTAAGGCCTGGCAGAGCTCCACCTCCCAAGTGGAGACTCCAGGACTTGACGCCAATTGGGGCTGCCACCGTGGTCACGCCCATTGGCGTGACGCGGTCGTTAGGTACTTGAGTTGTATTTCTGAGTGTTTTTAAAGGACATCTGAAGGGACAGGGATATGACAGGGATATGATGGCTGCCATATTTATTTGCAATACCAGTTGACTGGCTATCCTGCTTATCCTCTGCCTCTAATACTTTTAGCTATAGACCCTGAACAAGCATGCAGCGTATCAGGTGTTTCTGACATTATTGTCAGATCTGACAATATTAGCTGCATGCATATTAGCTGCATGCTTGTTTCTGATGTTATTCATACACTACTGCAGCCAAATAGATGAGCAGGGATGCCAGACAACTGGTATTGCTTAAAAGGAAATGAATATGGCAGCCTCCATATACCACTCATTTCAGTTCTCCTTTTTTTTATTATTCTGCAACATTACAAATTGGTATCTTGGTAAATATTAGTGGAATATAGCTGTTTGTAGACAAATGTAAAGTCCGGCCACTGGCCTTAACAATGCATTTTTAGTCTAAATGAGGATACTGGGTCCAGCATATTAAAGGATACCAGATGTGAAATAAAAGGCTGCCCTTTTACTTACTCCCCCCTTCCCCTGTATGTTTGTCAGCATGCAGACAGCTTATGCTGGTGTATGCGCATGGTGCACATGGACACATAACATTAGCTCCCTTGTGCGATTGGTAAGATGCACTGTCTTTCCCAGGAGAGGAAGTTAGGATGTGTGCTCCTAATCCATTGATAGGTTTGATGCAATGAATGTGTTTGCATGTCTGCACTATGCATGTTACAGGGCCAGAGTTAGGACACCTATGTTTACCTGGGTACTTCTGCGCAGTATAGGTGATTAAGCATAAGAATGCATTCTTCTGTGAACTAAAACCCTGGCTTTTAATTTAGCTGTAGGGATAACAGTTGTGCCTGGATGAGTGAATCTGTAAATGCAATTGTTTGAACATTTGCATGTGAGTGTGCGAAGGGTTAATAGATTTTTGCTGTTTTCTAGCCACACCCCCTTCAGCATCTCCCTTTCCCTAATAATTTATTTAATGTCCTAACTAGAGGGTCTTATCATTGACCCCTGTGGCTAGGGTCCAATTTGGTGCACTCCCCCCTTCCCCTGTATGTTTGTCAGCATGCAGACAGCTTATGCTGGTGTATGCGCATGGTGCACATGGACACATAACATTAGCTCCCTTGTGCGATTGGTAAGATGCACTGTCTTTCCCAGGAGAGGAAGTTAGGATGTGTGCTCCTAATCCATTGATAGGTTTGATGCAATGAATGTGTTTGCATGTCTGCACTATGCATGTTACAGGGCCAGAGTTAGGACACCTATGTTTACCTGGGTACTTCTGCACAGTATAGGTGATTAAGCATAAGAATGCATTCTTCTGTGAACTAAAACCCTGGCTTTTAATTTAGCTGTAGGGATAACAGTTGTGCCTGGATGAGTGAATCTGTGAATGCAATTGTTTGAACATTTGCATGTGAGTGTCCGAAGGGTTAATAGATTTTTGCTTTTACTTACCTGGGTCTTCTTCCAGCCCCTGTCGACTTGTCCCCTAGCTTGTCCTCCCGGTCCTTGTCACTAGGTCAGCCAGGTCACCTAAGGTGTGCATTTCTATGCATGCACTGGCCCAGCTGCACACTTCTTTGATTGCATGCACGCTATGTCAAACCTCGTAGCCAAGCATATGCAGATTGCTCCTGGCCATGGTTTCGCAGTTAAGGACACATGCGCAATAAGGTGCAACTTGGGCAACTTGGCTGATCTTGTGGGGTGAACAGCTGAGCAAGGAGTAAGGCAACAAGGGACATACAAGCTTACGAGGGCTGGCAAAAGCCCAAGGTAATTTCACCTTGGGTATCCTTTAAAGAGGAGGGGGAAAAAAAATTACACACCGCCACAAAATGGAAAATGGCAGCACTGGCCAGTAAGTTATGCAGGTCAGTCCTGTACTAGTCATCACTAGAGCTGCTGTCTGTTTTTCTTATAGCATTATGTTGGGATTAATATGAAATAATCTATCCTTACCTTATTCACCAATTTGTGTGGTTTTTTTTATGAAGTTGATTGATACTAATGTAAAGAAGTTTTGTAACCTTTTCACCTATAATGAACATAAATTTGTTTTACTGTATTAGAGTGATGAGATAAACAATTGTATCCATACTCGTACACTTAACCTCCTTAGCGGTATGCCTGACACTGTGTCGGGCATACCACTCTCTGTCCTCAGGAGTCCCCCAGAATTAATTAATTTGCTCGCATGGCTGTAAAAGCTTTAGCTAGCACTAGGCTAACTGGTAAAGGTTTCCGGCACCCCCCGATCGCCTGCGATTCCCCCGTTTAAACATTACCCAGCCTGAATTAAGCGATCGGCGCAGCCTCCCTGCACAGCTCCGGTCTCTCTATGGGGAGGATTGGGTTTGCACAAGACTTCATGACGTCGGCGACATCATGACGTCATGTGCGATCCTCCCCATACTGAAGACCGGAGCTGTGCGAGGAGGCTGCATAGATCGCTTGATTCAGGCTGGGTAATGTATAAACTGGTGGGATATCAGGTGATCGGGGGGTGCCTGACACCTTTACTAGCTAGCCTTTTACAGCCATGTGAGCAAATGAATTACTCCTGGGGGCACAAACTAACAAAACCTCCTGAGCGGCGTAATGCTCAGCAGGTTAAAAGTGACTTTTAGATATCCCACAGTTTTATTTTATGTTTAAAAATGTAAAAAAAGTAGATTTGTTTGTTTTATCTCTATTCAATGAAACAGTCTTTCCCTTGTCTCAAAGATCTGAAATATATAAACTATTGACCTTTTGTCTCTACCCTTTGGTCCCAGAAGCTCAATGCCTGCTAATAAAGTGTTCTATGGCTGTGATTCCTTATCAATGAGGGATGCTATCATCCCACTGGGACCTGGCTATTAACTCTTTCAGGCAGAAAAAGAAGAAATGCGGCATATGTAATTCTATCCTTGGCACTGTACATACACATACCTATCTCATCAAGTCACATGTCACTTTAGGTTCCCTTTAAGTCCACAGGAAAGGGAAACATGCTTTGACATAAAAAGTGCAGTTACATTAAACACTTTGCTCCACAAACCTGAATTTATATACATAAAAAAGTACATGGATCACTTTAAGAGCCAGAATTTAGAAAGTGGGGTGATACATTTAAATATCAGAAAATACTCTGCAATTTCTTTTTCAGTATCAGCCAGCAAAACTCATTTTACTTAGCAATTGTTTAGTGTTCACATCTCCATTTTGATTAGTTGTGAAGGATAAATGATTGCTTAACATTTTAATTTATAGCAAGTGGAAGCAGATGTTCCTAAACACATGCCCCTGAAATACTGTAATAAATTAATAACTATGCTTATACAGGTGGTGGAGACCGCCCTACATCTGTGCAGGATTTTACAATTACTTTCTTTTCATAATAAGACTTACAGATTTTGCTCAATCTACTTTTGTTTTTTAGGTTCTGCCTGATCTGTTCTGTTCACAACTAGAGTATAACAATGACACGCTAGAATGTATTTTATATGCATAAAAGAATTGTAAACAAAGCCTTAAAGAGAACCCGAGGTGTGTTTAAAGAATGTTATCTGCATACAGAGGCTGGATCTGCCTATACAGCCCAGCCTCTGTTGCTATCCCAAACCCCACTAAGGTCCCCCTGCACTCTGCAATCCCTCATAAATCACAGCCGTGCTGTGAGGCTGTGTTTACATCAGTAGTGTCAGTCTCAGCTGCTCCCCCGCCTCCTGCATAGCTCCGGTCCCTGCCCCCGTCCCTTCCCTCCAATCAGCAGGGAGGGAAGGGATGCAGGCGGGGACTGGAGTTCTGCAGGAGACGGGGAGAGCAGCAGACTGACACTATAGAGATAAATACAGCCAGCTCTGACAAGCTGTTTGTCAGCAGCATGGCTGTGATTTATGAGGGATTGCAGAGTGCAGGGGGACCTTAGGGGGGTTTGGGATAGCAGCAGAGGCTGGGCTGTATAGGCAGATCCAGCTTCTGTATGCAGATAATATTCATCAAACCCACCTCGGGTTCTCTTTAACAGAAGCTGCATATCAAATGAGCGATTCTACATCCCATCCCTAATTATTACCTCAATCATTTTAAGATCACGAAAATCGTTCATGCGTATTTTTTCCCATTCATCTCCTGGAACATTGACTGTAGAAGAGTCGCCCCTGCTTCACACGGGAAACACAGGTCTCAACCCCTTCAAAAAGGCCTCATGGTGTGTAACCGCTTTCCCTTCTTCTAGAGCTGTGCCATGTTCTTATTGGCTGTGTGCTATGGGGGTCCCTGTGTGATTGTGTGTAATGTGAAATCCATATTACCTACCAGTGTCTCTGCCTGTCCCTGGTGGCTAGAGGATTTCTGCCAAGGCCCCCCTCCTGTGCTTCCAACATTTCCAGAGGCGCCAAATGCGAAAGGACCACAAAGCAGTGACTCCAATATTGACTGAGGAAGCGGGGTTTTACCTACCAAACGTGTTGCACAAGTGGATCTTTGTAATGATACTCATTGGGAGTTGATCGCTACTTCCCACTTTTAAATTGAATTTATTTTTCTGGTTCCTCTGATATAAAAATTTCTGCAGTTTGTTGTCCACCCTTGGTGGAGGGTGTTACCCCTTACATCTACAGAGAGCAACCTCTTAACCCACATGTGGGGCCGGGTCTAATCTCTCCACCTGCCTGCGCAGTGGTAATCCGCACTTGTTAGTATTATTCCTTTATTGAATCTCATTTACTGAAATAGATCACAACACACTACACCATAGTGGGCTCTCAGTTCTTCCCTTTTATTTCCTACAGACTAGTTGCTCTGGTGAAAGACCCATCCTCAGTAAATGATACATGATCCTAGCCCTTGAATGTTTTTGAATTGCTTCCTAGAATTAAGCTGTAGAATTATACTTACCGTAAGTCACATATTTATGGTTTTAGAAATAAAGATGCAAATCAGTCAGTACCATAAATAAGAAGAAATTTCAACGTTACAGAAGTGCTCTTCAGTTTAGACAACACATTTAGAGTTTACAAGTATCTCTGTATGTCAACAGCTTATTAATTAGACAACTTAATACTCATCTTTCTCTGACAAAATAGGAACCACATTTTATCTCCATTACTTTTAGCTTTCAGGCCTACGGCATATTTTTTTGACCAGCAGCTCACTACCAGTAATTTTTGATAATAGACTTTTGCAACCAAATGGACTTAAAGCGGATCCCCACACTACCGCTAAATTAAAAATCCTGCAGCATCCCTGTAAAAAAAGTTATAGTTACCTCAGCTGCACCTGACTCTGCATAGAGCTGAGAGGCCTCTTTAAGACACAACTGTGCTCGTTACAGTTGAGACAGATGCTAAACACCTAATGAAGGATGTTTGCTTCCAAACTAACTTGCATGCAAAGGGTTTCATACTAGACCCTTTCACCATGATGAGGTCATTCAGGTGCAGCTTGGTTTAGATGCGCTGCCATTCCTCTCAACTGTGTACAAAACTGTAAGTTCTACCTTTCTATTGTGTAAGAACATAGCGATGCGTCTATACAGTGTTGGGTCCCAGAGCTGTCACCCTAGTGATCGCATCTGAGCACTAGGGCGACAGCCATTACAGGTGTCCACAAATTTAAGGCCAATTATAAATGGTACAAGAGAGTAACTTGTTAGGTAGTGATTAACAATTCACTATAGACAAAAAAAAAATCTTTTTAATGTGACACTGTCACTTTAACTTTTTTTTCCTACCTTTCTAAAGTTAAGGACCAGCGTGACTCATCCTAAAAAAATAACTGAATTCGGTATTTGTTCATGAATTACTCAAATGCCGCATCGCTGGCATGCAGGATCCCTCGCCGACACCTTGAGGCTACCCCTGAGCAAGTATTCCCATCTTCTTTGCGGCGATCTCCTCTTCTCTTTCCTTCATATGCTTCCTGTCCCCCAGAAATGTTTTTCGTTTTTTTTTTTTAACAGTTAAACTTTATTAAAACTTTTCATTTTGACATACACAGAGTACATCACAAACATTGTGGAAAGGCACATTAATTGTTCCGTTACAGTAAAC
Organism: Hyperolius riggenbachi; assembly: GCF_040937935.1. Taxonomy (NCBI): domain Eukaryota; kingdom Metazoa; phylum Chordata; class Amphibia; order Anura; family Hyperoliidae; genus Hyperolius; species Hyperolius riggenbachi. The sequence continues at coordinate 182,396,351 of NC_090647.1, forward strand.
GATAGCATTATGACAACTGTGAACATTGTAATATACCCAGTTACATTTTTAACGAGATGTAGTTCCTTGTCGCACAGATAACATAGTCTTCAGGTATAAGCAGTTAGGTATTTTACTTAGCTGTGCCTCTCCAAAGGACATGTATAGATAGAGGGAGGAAAAGAAGAGAAGAAAGAAAAAAGAAAGAAAGGAAAAGAGAAAAGAGAAGAGAGAGTGGTCCGTCCCCCACCCCCTACCCCCAGTCCCATGGTGCCACCCCTTGTCTTTAAGGGTCAACCAAAGGATCAATCCGAGATTGGGATGAAGTTGGTACTTGTAGAATCCAGGATTTTGTCTTCCCAGATACCCCATACTTTATTGTATTTTTTAGGGCACTTCCTGTTTAAGTAAGTAGTTTTATACAGGGGTAAAAGTTTGTTCACTGATTTGGCCCAGCTACCCAATGTAGGGACAGAGGGCTGTTTCCAGTTTAAGAGTATTTGTTTCCTGGCTTGGAAGCATAACACCCGGACAAGCAATTGTTTGTGTTTACTTAGAGATGTTTCTCCAAAATGACCTAAAAGCATCAGGGCAGGATCTAGAATGAGGGTGGTTTGAAGTATAGTATTGACCGTGTTCAGCACAGCACACCAAAATGGTACAATGTGCGGGCATGTCCAGAAGATGTGTATAAAACTACCACATTGTGTGTGACACCTCCAGCACCTTTTAGAGTTATCTCTGTTTATTTTATGCATACGCTCTGGGGTGAAGTAGATTCTGTGTAGAAATTTGATTTACTGTAGATGATCTCTGGCTGAAACTACTGTACTTGGATATTCCTCTAGTATTATGTCCCAGTCATCTCTGACCAGGTCAGGAACATCTACAGTCCACTTTTGTAATGAGAGGTCTAGTTTGCTATTATTCATGGCTAGGAGTTCAGTGTAGATTGTTGATAGCGTTTTTGTCAGATCTTTAGTCAGTAGTAGCTTCTCTAGAGCATCTATTTCTAGTGTTAAAGAGAAACTCCAACCAAGAATTGAACTTTATCCCAATCAGTAGCTGATACCCCCTTTTACATGAGAAATAGAATGATTTTCACAAACAGACCATCAGGGGGCGCTGTGTGACTGATTTTGTGCTGAAACCACTCCCACTAGAGGCTCTGAATACCGCGGTACTCCTGGCAAACTGCCACAATGTAACAATGTTCACAGACAGGAAATGGCTGTTTAGAGCTGTCTAACAGGCAGAACAGCTAGAAACAGCTACATAACATGCCCACAGTAACAATGTCACCATGTAATACATGTCAGAATGTGAATCTGGGAGAGGAAAGATTTTACAATGAGCAAACACTGACTAAATCATTTATACATAATTATGGTAAAAATGAAGCACTTTTTTTATTACATTATTTTCACTGGAGTTCCTCTTGAAGTTTAGGTTATTGAATTGAGTGTTATAGGCGTGTCTTAGTTGTAAATATCGGAACAAATGTTTATTGGGGAGATCGTACTGTCTCTTAAGTTCGTTCGTTGCTCTTAAGGGCAATATGCTATGATTATCATGTATATGTGAAAGGTTTTTGATACCATACTGTGCCCAAATAATAGGGTCAGGGATGGTAAGAAATTGTGGCAGTTGAGGATTGCCCCACAACGGAGTATAGGGTGACATTGTGTGTTCAGTTTGTAGAGGCGCTCTGGCCGCCCTCCATGCTTTCCACGTTGTCGCCATAGCCACTGTGGTGTCTGAGTTAGATTTAGGTCCTCTATAGGGGAAATTGGTGAGTTGCTCGTAAGAGCCTAGTATAGCCGCCTCTACATTAACCGCCGGGTTATGCTGGTCCTGCGAAAACCACCAGCGCGTTGTGACAAGTACTGAAGCCCAGAAGTATTTTTGTAGGTTAGGTAGCGCCAAACCACCTCTATTTTTGGGAAGTTGGAGAATTTCTAGTGAAATCCTAGATTGTTTTCCTGCCCAAATAAACTTGAGTATGATAGTCAAGTTTGCGAAAAAAGCCTTTAGGGAGCCAAGTTGGGGATTGTCTAAAGACATACGTAAATTTGGGTAGGAATATCATCTTTAGAGATGATTCTTCCTATGAGAGTGAGCGGTAGTTTATTCCATGTTTTGCATTTTTCTTCAAAACTATGAACCAACGGGTCTATGTTTAAAGATTTATATAGGTTAAGATTTTTTGTGACTTGGATCCCCAGGTATTTAAATTGGGGAACTATCTGTAGTTGCATATTGGAGTTCATGTTAAGCTGGGGTATGTCATCTAGTGGGAAGAGAAGTGACTTAGACCAGTTGATTCTGATGCCAGAGTGGGCACCAAACACCGTGAAAAGTCGGAGGGCCTCTTGTAAGGACTGTGCTGGGTCGTTAAGATAAAGTAATACATCGTCAGCATATAAGGAGATTTTCTCTTCCAGATTCCCAAGTTTTAGCCCCTGGCCAGTTTGAGATTCCCTAATATAGGCTGCTACTGGCTCCATCGCCAAGGCAAATAACGACGGAGAGAGCGGGCAACCCTGCCTGGTACACCTTTGTAGCGTAAAAGTGCGAGAGATGACATTTCCCGTTTTGACCCGAGCACTAGGATTAGTGTAAAGTAGCTGAATCCAGGTCAAGAAGTTCGCTCCAAAGCCAAATTTTTTTTAAAACTGCCAGCAGATATCCCCACTCCACAGAGTCAAATGCCTTTTCGGCATCCAGCGAGGCAATTATTCTTTGCCCTGTATTTGAGTGTGTGGTGGAAATATTTGCTAGCAACCTCCGGATGTTGATGTCAGTGCCCTTTCCTGGCATAAAACCTGATTGGTCATGGTGGACTAGTTTGTTAACCTCCCTGGCGTTCTATTAAGATCGCCAGGGCGGCTGCGGCAAGGGTTTTTTTTAAATAAAAAAAAAACTGTTTCATGCAGCCAACTGAAAGTTGGCTGCATGAAAGCCCACTAGAGGGCGCTCCGGAAGCGTCATTCTGATCGCCTCCGGCAACCAGAATAAACAAGGAAGGCCGCAACGAGCAGCCTTCCTTGTTTTGCTTACATCGTCGCCATAGCGACGAGCGGAGTGACGTCATGGACGTCAGCCGACGTCCTGACGTCAGCCGCCTCCGATCCAGCCCTTACCGCTTGCCGGAACTTTTGTTCCGGCTGCGCAGGGCTCGGGCGGCTGGGGGGACCCTCTTTCGCCGCTGCTCGCGGCGGATCGCCGCAGAGCGGCGGCGATCAGGCAGCACACGCGGCTGGCAAAGTGCCGGCTGCGTGTGCTGCTTTTTATTTTGCAAAAATCGGCCCAGCAGGGCCTGAGCGGCGACCTCCGGCGGTGATGGGCGGATATATTCGTCCATACCGCTGAGGAGGTTAATAAACGTATTGAGTCTAGTCGCTAAAATCTTAGCTAAAATCTTGGCGTCTACATTAAGAAGCGATATAGGGCGATATGATGTACAATGTAGCGGGTTCTTATCCGGTTTTGGAATGACGATTATAAGTGCTTCCAGCATGGAGGGCGGCAGATACCCCCTGTGAAGGCAGAGTTGTAGAGTAGCTCTCAGTCTGGGTGCTAATACTCTGCTGTATTGCTTATAAAATTCTACCGGTAGGCCATCGAGTCCTGGGGTTTTCCCAGGCTGCAGATCTGATATTGCGTCCGTAATCTCGTCTAGAGACAGTGGGGCTTCCATTATTATGAGATCGTCTATAGATAAAGTGGGGAGAGTGACGCCCTGTAGGTAGTCCCGTATAGCACTCTCATTTGAGGTAGTCCTACTTGTGTATAGATTCTGATAGTAGTTTAAGAAGGTGTCATTGATTGTGGTAGGGTCAGAGGTCACTGTCTGGTCATTAGTCTGCAGACGTGGTATAGTGGCGGTAGCCTGGGTGTCTTTTGCCAGCCAAGCCAGCATACTACCATTCCTGTCCCCCTGCTCAAATATACGTTGTGTTTGGTCTAATAACCGCTTCTTAGTAGAACTTACCCTGTATATCTCTAGTTCTTGCAGAGCTAATTGCCAGTTCCTGTATACTAAGGTATCTGATGTTAAGATATATTCAGATTCGAGTTTTAATGCTTTTTGTTCTTTCCATTGTATAAGTGCGTGCACTTGAGACCTGGCAATTTTAATAGCACTCATATAATGACCTCTTAGATATGCTTTAAAGGCATCCCACCCTCCTTGCGGAGAGGCTGTATTAGTATTGATAGACCAGTATTCGCGGCATCTCCTTTTAATGATATCGTCTATGGTTGGGTCCACTATCCAATGCCCGGATAGCCTCCATATTCTATCACTCCTCTTCACTCCTGTTCTCAGAATTATCTCCAAGGGAGCGTGGTCAGAGATACCACGGGCTAAAAAGTCAGAATTTACCACCATTGGAAGAAAATCCATGGAGGCTAAGCCTAAATCAATTCGAGACAGAGAACCATGAGTAACAGAGTGACAGGAGTACGCCTTCACATTGGGGTGCTTCCACCGCCAAACATCTACCAAGTTACAATTGTTTATCCAGTTGCCAAACTCAGAAGTATCCCTGGAGGACATTTTGAGCCTGTCTATTGCAGGGTCATGAATTAGATTGAAGTCTCCACATATCAATACCTTCTGAGAGGGCATCTGAGTTATTAGTGTAAGTATTTTGTTAAGTATTTGCATATTTGCCGGCGGTGGTAGATAAACATTGGCTATGGTTAAGATTTCATTATTAAGTGTGGCATGGAGTATGACATAGCGCCCCCCTGGGTCTATCTTGAGGTCATGTAGCTGAAAGGGGATGTTCTTATCTATGAGGATTGAGACTCCTCTAGCATAAGATAAGTAAGTAGAGTGGTATGAGTGTGCAATCCACGGTCTTTTTAAAGCCAAAATTTTACTGCCTTGGAGGTGAGTCTCTTGTAGGAGACAAATATTGGGGTTATGTCGTTTAAGAAAGTCAAACACCAAGGAACGTTTTATTTTGGAGTTAAGCCCTCTGACGTTCCAGGAAATAATTTTTGTGTCTGTCATCGTAGACTTAGTGGAGGGTACCTTGTCGGATTATGTATAGTCTTAGTTACGACTCTTGTTAGTGATAAGTTGAGAGAAAGTGCACCACGGGGAGGGGAGGCAAAGGGACAGACTCAAGAAGAAAAGATGAGGAAAGAAAGATAGAACATATTAATTATCATTTGGCTGTTAGAAGGTATCCCAAGCACTATGTCAGAAGTAGGAACCCAACCCCTATCCCCCACCCTGCTACACCCTAACAACTGGTCCAGAGTAGCTTGTATCCCTTAACGAAAAAACAAAAACACTTATTCCTCTATTGTAGAAGGAAAAAGACGCTATGTATTACCTGACAGTGTGAAACTACACACTTGTATAGCTAAAAAAATATAATTAAAGGGGCGGGCTAGAGGCCTTATAAGGCCCGCTGCCCGGCAACACCCAACCAACTGGGTTGGGAGGTCTGAGTCTTAGGTATAGTAACAACTTAACAGGTTAGAGCATTTTGGGAGGAGTTAAAACACTAAAGCATTAGAACCGCTTATGATTGGCATTTGGTGATGTCAGGACATTGTTGATGTACTTTGGCTGAGGGTTAGCATCATGAAGGAGCCAGGGTAAGGCTAGTTGTTGAAGTCTGTGGGAGGTGTCGACATGCCACAGCCATCCAGCAACATTCTGCATCGGATAGGCATAGCTGCCGTAGCTACTTTTGTTATGTTCATTCGCGGGTGCTGCATGACTAAGCAATGTATAAACATTATAGACATATCCCCTCCTTCATTAAACAAACCGGTCAACCCAGAAGGAGACCTGTACAGAGTAAGAAATACAGAATCACCACTACATTGACACGGTTCCACAAGCATCCCAATAGGGAAGCTGCCGGCCAGGATGGCGCCGGAGCGTCACAACATCGACAGGGACCATAAAGTCTCCCGCAGGTCCCACCGTCCCCAACCCGGTTAACAGGTAGTGCCTGTTCCAGAGGTCATCACTCAGCGAGTGGGGGATGTCTCTCTTATTCGGCAAGCATTTACCTCATGTTACAGAAGAGCAATGAGCATGACTGGTTTACAAATATGTGAAAACAAAAAATTGTCACTTAGTATATATAATAAAAGGATGTCTTTCAATGTGAAAGAGGGAAGAGGAATTCAGCATCTCGAGAGGTGTATTGCTCGGGGGAGACCATGCGCTAGATCAGTAACTGCATCAACTCATCCGGAGTAATTGAAAGAAATGTTTTTCGTTTAAAGGTTATTATGCTGTTGTGTATCTTTTAGAGCAGAGAGGACATTTTGAGTTCAGGTCCACTTTAACATCCTATCATTTACTTTAGGAATCAATCCTTAATTTAAGGACATAGGCCCATATGCAATTCCCTTTTTCTCTTGAGCTTGCCCCTAGGTGATATTTTTAAACTTGTTAATAAAATTTAAGCCACCAGAAAGCAAGAAAATAATTTTGATAACACTTTTTCACCGACTTTTTGATACTTTTTTTTTAGTTGAAAAGTGCTGGAAAGTTATTTTAAATTGAAGATAAAACATTATCCCCTATGAGAAAATTCAGGTGAAAAAGGGAATTGCATATGGGCCATAATCCCTCATTTAAGGATTGCATGAGATAAATTGCTGGGTGAATACCAAATTATTATTTATCACCATGGTGATAACTGTAAAAACAGCTCAGAATTTTTATTAAAGACAGGAGATAAGCTTAGTGAATTGTGGCCATAGTGTATTGCTTGGTGAAATATTAATAGCTCTAACATCAACAGTATAGACTTGCCTTTTTCACCTCAAAATATTTCTCTGAACCATATTTTCATGTGCCCTTATTTTATCCACAAATCCTCATCATTGTATTTATATAACTTCACATCCATGTGGTCCTAAAACCCGTTGTACATCTCTGCTGCATTCTCACCTGTCGTGTCACAGTACAGTGATATTGTTGGCCTGCCTTCATGTGGCTTTCTATTCAATACATGGTTGATAGTTGTGATTTCCAGAAATTCTGGCTCCAAGGTGATAATCTCTGGTACTCATCAGTGTTTAATATGTTTAGAGGGACCCAACAATGGAACGGTGGGGTGTAAAAGGATCTGGGAAGCCTTTTGACTATCCAAAGACTTCCCACTTCTGAGGTATCAATTTTTTAATTTTAGTTTGCTTCAGGTACACTTTAAAGGTGCTGCCCGAGTAGATCTTTTTATCTCATTTTCTATTCAACTACTTCATGTGCATACAGATAACACTGCTCTTCTGACACACAAAAATGAAAAATGGTCACAGACAAGTTTTAAGTAGGCTGAGTACGATGAGAACTCATGTTTATCTCATGTTACATGTCAGTTCGGTACATGGTAGATCCTTGTTGTTCATACAGTGAAGAGATACTGTCTGGTTGACTGGGCATATACTGAATGAGTTAAAGGGCTGTCTGCATAAGCTCTACAAAGGTTGAATACTGGCTGTGTAGAGGTAAAGGGTTTGTGCTGCTGCAAATCAGTTAAAGGGGTTATCTTGTAGTGCTTTAATTATCTCTAACCCCTTACACAGAACATTGTTCATAACATATGATTTACTGAAAACGAACTGTCTAGCTGCCATGGTGCTCTCAGAGTTGGAAAACTGCCAAAAAGTGATGGCGACTGAAAAAAAGTAACATAACATGTTGCTATACACTTCCACTTGCATGTTTGTGGTTGCTTGCTAGCTTCCAGTGTGGTTGTGCATATTTTGAATCTTTCTATGGCCAGTAGAGGAATGCATGCAGCTGTGGTCATGATCATATATGGCACGTTTTCAGTACTTGTCTACTGACTCCTATAGAAATGTAGGAGACAGTGCTTTGGCATTTTGATGAAAGTGGTAACCAGATTTTGAGCTCTCTACACGAATTGCACAATTTATGTGTTCAGAATAATACTGCAGTGGCCACCTAGTAGAAAAGAATCCATTTAGGGCTCGTTCACACTAGGTCCGGAAACGTATCCATGGCTCCATTTTTAAAACCTGACAGGGCTGCAAAAAGAAAAGAATTTACTCACCTGGCACTGGCAGAAGTCTTCTCTCCCCATCTCCCGGCCGGCTGCTCAGGCGCGCAGTTCCCATGGAGCTCCCTCCCTCCTCCAATCTCCCGCGCTGATTGAATGCAGGGCTACGAGAAGATGGCCACCTGAAGCCCTGTACTGGAGACATAAATAGTCTCCAGAGCAGGGCTTCGGCGGCGGCCATCTTCCCGTAGCCCTGCTCTGCTCTGCCAGCCCCGCGGGACTGCGGGAAAACAGTAACCGACGTCACGGAGCCGCCGAGGCCCCTAAGACCTTGAGGCCCCAATCGGCCGCTTGGTCTACTTGGTGCCTTGCGGCGCCCCTGAAACCTGATCAAAACTGGAGCCATGGGTAGCAATGTTAAAAATAGCAGCCGTCTTCACCCAAACAAAAAATGAATCCGTCTGCATTTGCGGGGACCCGTTTTCAAAACCTGAACGGAAGGTCCGGATCTGCTGCATTTACCCGCAACGCACATGGATCCTGATACATGCAGGGGTAGTGGAAGGCAGTGCAAAAACAGATCTTTCTCTACACAGGCTATTCTTGCACACAAAACAGAGGGAGATCCACATTGCCTACTGCCTGCTCCTCCCCTTCACGTCACCCCAATAGGTGTCCCCCAGGTAGCCTGAGGGGGTAGCAGCCAGGATGGGGGTAGCTGGCACAGCGATGGGGAGTGGGGTCACCCCCCCTCACCTGGGTCCCCCCTTCCCCGCTCCCCCCTCCAACTATTTGTGGCAAAAGTGTAGCGAACGAGCGAGAGGGAAAGTTTTCTTCCTCTCCTCGTCGCGTGACTTCCGGCAATGTTGCCTGCTAGAGGGCAGCATTGCAGGAAGTCACGGCGAGCAGAGGAAGTAAGGTGCTTCACTACACTTTTGCCACGAATAACTGGAGGGGGAGCGGGGATGGGAGGGACCCAGGTGAGGGAGGGGGGCAACCCCCCTCCCCGCCGCTGTGCACGCTACCCCCCATCCAGGCTGCTACCCCCTCAGGCTACCTGGGGGACACCTATTGGGGTCCGGGCTGCAGAGGCTGATCTAGAGGGGTGCACATGGGGATCCTGCTATAGGCGTCCTTTGTCACTCACCTCCCAGGGGGTGCATAAGTGGAGCACCTCAAACCCTCCCTCCCAGGTCCAAACACCTCCTGGCTCCTTTGCATGGTGTAGATTTAGCAGGCAGCGTAGGAGACACATCAGTGCTGGGTCCCATTGAACTTCCTGCTACTTGGTTTTTGCCCGGCTACATCGGCTCCGCTTGCATCCTGATTACCTCCTGATTGGCTGCATGGAGCCCTGCTGCTGCCGCTGGGGCTGATGAGGGCTGGAGAGGAGAAGAATAATGTTTAGATATCAGAACAGCGCTTCCTATGGTGGTCTATCAATCCACTATACCTCCACCGATATCACCCTGTGAGATCCTCACTCACCAACAGTAGAGGGCCTGGATTACATAGGCCACAAGACGCTTTTGGGGCATTAGTGGGCTCCCCTCGCCCGCGATCCTCCTTGTCCTTCTCCCCACCAACAAATCCTCAATGGTTACACTGGACACTTGCTTCACAGATTTTACCTCAATAAACAATAATAAAACCTCATTGCGCAGCTTGCTAAAAACAAAAGGTGCTTTATTGGGCTATTGCACTCACGTTTAAGAGGTATTTCAGAAAGCTTTTGGAGTACATGAACGGGCCCCCCCAGTGCGACCTCCCGGGCTGGCCACCGCTTAGTTGTTAATGCAGGGTCCCGTTCCGGCTTCTCCTCCGCAAATCCTCACCCTCCACGCTTGCCCTCACTTCCGCATGTGGATGATAATGATCAGGTGCGAGTAATAACTAAGTATGGGTCACATTGGCCACAACTAAGGGAGATTCTAAACAAACACTGGCATATAATGGGACGAGACCCCGTTCTCGCACAGATTGTAGGCCCGTATCCGTCAATGACGGCAAGGAGGGCGCCAAATTTAAAGGATGCCCTGGTCAGAACTGAAGTAAGTTCGAGACCAGTGAGGTCAGGATTGGAAGGAAGGGGTTTTTTAGGCCCCAAACCAGTGGGGATGTACCCATGTGGTGGGTGTTCCTATTGTAAACTTGTACATAAGACTAAGACTTTTGAAAATGCCAAGGGAAGCAAACAATATGAGATAAAAACCCTGATTAATTGTAATACAGTAGGGGTAGTGTACATGATAACATGTCCATGTGGCTTAAAGTATATTGGCAAGACGGGGAGACTTCTAAAAAAACGTATAGGGGAACATGTGGCCAATATTAAGAGTGCTGAGGAAGATAGCCCCCTAGGGACACATTTTGCTGTATTTCATAATAGTGATCCCAACTTGATGAGATTCAAAGGGATAGTAAAGCCTAAGCAGAGCCAAAGGGGAGGAGACTATGATAGATTACTCTACCAGGTGGAAAGTAGGTGGATCTATACTTTGGGAACCCTATATCCTGGGGGTTTAAATACCGATTTCAATCTGGCAGTATTTCTGCCTGATTGAGGGTAGCCCGGTCGGTGCTAGTTGCTTTGAGCCACAAAGTCATATGCTCACTTGAAAATAGTGGGTATATATTTAAAGAATGATATTAATGCAAACATGAAACTGTACTTTATTTGCAGGGGGATGGGGAATAACATGCATCAAGTTGAAAACAAATAGTGTGAATGCGTGGTTATGAATGTCCCTTGAAAGAAGAACAACTAATTTTCATAAAGATTAAAGTTGGATAGGAGATGAGTAGTCCTATCAGCATGAACTCATGATCAAATGCAGTGTATCTATTCGGTGGAGGAAGATGATTCTCAAATATTGACTGTTAGTGAATGTCAGATTTATACATTACATGACCGCTGACAAGCGCTTGGAAAACGCAGAAGTAAATGACTATTTCTTCCCCTATGCATGTAATAGGCTGTTCAATAGGAGGGTAGCATGACGATAAAAAGGGCTGGGAAACGCCCTCTCTCTAGATCCACAGCATTGGCACTGAGGAAGCCCACGTGACATAGTGGGCGTAACGCGTATGCAGGCGTGGCCATCAGCCATCCTAGAGTGAGCATGGAAACCTAGCGTCCTCTCGCCCGTCTACACTGATCATCTGGCCGGCCAGGGAAGACTCCCACGGACTTCATAACACAAATCTGTGTGGCAGCGTATAACTGCGGGACGCCGCAGATACAAGCCTTTTTGAAAAAGTGGAGAAGTTACGAGGAATGAAGAGGTGGTGAGTGCTGCATAGCAGCGTGTTAATCCATGGACACTGATTGAATAGCAAGTGCGTGCATTCACGCTGTGATAGCGCAGTACAAACAAGAAAAGTATTGGATTATTAACAGGGAATCGATACCTATGTGAATTGATGTGGTTTGGCGGCATTTCATAAGTACAGCAGTAGGAATGCCGTACCAAGAGACTGGCTTTTTCACATTAAGGACTGTTTTCCCGGCAGACACGCTAAATTAAGCTACTCAACTAACCAGTCCCTGGCCAAGGGCAGAGTATGTATGGGTGTATGGATGTGGATTGAGAAATGCAAGGAGCGCTCCTCTATAAGCTGGAATGTTTTTAAGGGGGAGGGAGGTTGGTTTTGAAGGGGTTTCTATGTAATTTGGATCAATAAATTTATATGCACAGTGAGAAGTTGATTCCTATTGTTTGTAGTGGAGATTAAAGGCTAGGCCTTTTGGCAATTTAGGGTAAGGCTAGGAATTTGACAATAGGATTGTGGGAAAAAGGGTTAAAATTTATGTGACCCTGAGATGGTACACTGGGCTTTATTTATACTTACCTGGGGCTTCCTCCAGCCCAATGAGCACTGTAGCCTCCCGGTATGTATGCCTCCCGGTAATCCGGCTGGAAGTGCTCTTCTGCGCATGCGCAGCTCGTCCAGACGTGCACCCCTCATTGCGCTGCTGCGTCCAGGTGCATTTTGTGCCTGCGCAGCAGTACTGCACAGGACGCTCCTGAGGACAAGAGCGTGACAGAGGGTGCCCACATCGCAGGGGATTACCGGGAGTCATAGCGCCAGAACAGAGGGGGCAAAGAGGCCAGAGGGAGGCCACAGGGCTCATGGGGCTGGAGAAGTCCCAGGTGAGTATATATATACTGTAAAGTCCAGTGTACCATCTCAGGTTAGAGAGTCTGATCACAAGATTAAGGTGATTAAATTGACAGAGGATAGCGACTATGCATTCTGTACAGTGCTGCAGAAGGTATAAGTGCTAGATAAATACATAATAGTATGGTAGGACATTAGACTATGACTATGGCAGGATTAGAGTGTGAGCTCCTCCGAGGACAGTCAGTGACAGGGCTATGTACTCTGTAATGTGCTGCAGAAGATGTCAGTGCTATATAAATACATAATAATATAGTAGGACATTAGACTATGACTATGGTAGGATTAGAGTTTGAGCTCCTCTGAGGACAGTCAGTGACATGACTATGTACTCTGTAATGTGCTGCAGAAGATGTCAGTGCTGTATAAATACATAATAATAATATGGTAGGACATTAGACTATGACTATGGTAGGATTACATTGTGAGCTCCTCTGAGGACAGTCAGTGACAGGACTATGTACTCTGTAAAGTGCTGCAGAAGAGGTCAGTGCTGTATAAATACATAATAATAATATGGTAGGACATTAGACTATGACTATGGTAGGATTAGAGTGTGAGCTCCTCTGAGGACAGTCAGTGACATGACTATGTACCCTGTAATGTGCTGCAGAAGATGTCAGTGCTATATAAATACATAATAATAACATGGTAGGACATTAGACTAGGACTATGGTAGGGATTAGATTGTGAGCCCCTCTGAGGACAGTCAGTGACATGACTATGTACTCTGTAAAGTGCAGCAGATGTCAGTGCTACATAAATACATAATAATGATATGGTAGGACATTAGACTATGACTATGGTAGGGTTAGATTGTGGGCTGCCCAGAGCACAGTCAGTGACATGACCATGTTCTCTGTACAGTGCTGCCGAAGGTATCAGCGCTAGATAAATACATAACGATAGGACATTAGACTATGACTATCGTTATGGTAGGATTAGAGTGTGAGCTCCTATGACAGTCAGTGACATGGCCATGTTCTCTATACAGTGCTGCTGAAGGTATCAGCGCTAGATAAATACATAATGATAGGACATTAGACTATGGTTATGGTAGGATTAGAGTGTGAGCTCCTCTGACAGTCAGTGGCATGACTCTGTAAAGTGCTGCAGAAGATATCAGTGCCATATAAATACATCATAATAATATGGTAGGGCATTAGAGTGTGGCTATAGTAGGAATAACAAAAGGAACATGGCATACATGAATAGCCTTGTTTGTGTGACAGGGAAATGACTGTGGGAGGGGAGGAGAAGAGCTGCCTGATTAACAACACAGAAAGAGAGAGGGGGCTGTATGGAGAGTGAGTGAGTGATAGAAGCCAGCAGGACAGTAGGGGAGCGTCAGGCAGCCTGCAGTTTCAGAAGTCACAAAGTGACAGGCTCCTGGGGAGAGGAAGAAGGAGGGAGAGGGAGACAGCTGGTCACTCAGGACTCCACAGCAGCTTAGGACGAAGTGTGTAAAATGCCTGTAGTTCTGCACACACACACTTCTCCCTCCTCAATCCTCACAGCGCTGACTCCAGTTGCCTACCTGTCTGCTGACTTCCTCCTCCTGGGCTCAAATCTCCCGGCTTCACGGCTTGTCTCTTCTCAGCCCCGCCCCATAGTGTCACAGAGGAGAGAAGGGAAGGGGAGGGGCGCTCTGCTCTATGCTATGCGCGCAGGGGAGACTGGGGACAGCGCAGCAACAGACAGCAGATTACGGAAAAACAGCTGTTCTGCTGCTGGTGTGTGACACCCGCCCCAGCTCTCCTGTCGGCAGGTTTCCGCCCTAGGAACCGGCCTAGGCGGCCTGTGCGGAAATCCGGCCATGGCTGGGAGTGTTATATTATGCAATCGCAGTAGCAATTTTTTTCTTACAGCGCAAGCGCATAATGCTTCCAGCCATGGGAGCTCGATGGAGGAGGCACATGGCACAGGGTCGCACATACAGCTTTCGGAGGGGTAGAGTGGCTGAATGGAGCAGGGCGGAATGATAACCAGGGGCCAGAAAGACTTCAGGGGGCTAGAAAAGGCCCCAGGAAAGTAACTGGCAACATTACATACACTTAAAATCTTTCTTTAAGGTGGCCAGTAATGGTCCAATTTCCTGAACGATTCACTGTGTGAAAATCGGCCACAAGTGATTGATCAGGAACACCATGGAATCGATTCCCACGATCGGATTGAATCTAGCAGATTTTAATTTCCCATTAGTGTTCCTGGACGATTTTCAGCCATTCTTCAGGAAACTGGACCATTAGTGGCTGCTTTTGATTCCATCGCTCCCTCTGCCCACCATCCTCGACATCATCTGCAGCACTTTACAGAGTACATAGTCATGTCACTGACTGTCCTCAGAGGAGCTCACAATCAAATACTACCATAGTCATAGTCTTATGTCCAACCACATTATTATGTTTTTATATAGCACTGACATAATCTACTTTACAGAGTACATAGTCATGTCACTGCTTGTCCTCAGAGGAGCTCACAATCTATCCTACCATAGTCGGTCTAATGTCCTACTATATTATTATTATGTATTTATAGCACTGACATCTTCTGCAGCACTTTACAGAGTACATAGCCATGTCACTGACTAACCTCAGAGGGGGGGGTGCAAATTTCAGTGTTTGCCATAGGCGCAATTATACCCAGATACGCCCCTGCCTGGCTGCAGCCATCCATTTTTGGATGGAGGGAAAAAAACAAAACATGCAACCGGATCAAAAACGTTTGCTGTAAAAGGGCAGCATGGATCCGTTTGCATTTGGGTTAAGCAGGATCACGGACTACCAGGATCATGGACCGCAGGTCCATTCTGCAAACGGCCTAGTGTAGACCTAGCCTAAAGGGAACCTAAAATTCCTTTTAAACAATACCAGTTGCCTGGCAGTCCTGTTGGTCTTCTGGCATCAGCAGAGTCACCCCTGAAAAAAGCATGTAAAAGCATGTAGCTAATCCAGTCAGACTAGAGTCAGTGTATCTAATTTGCATGCTTGTCCACAGTCTATGGCTAAAAGTATTAGAGGCACAGGATCTGGGGTAAAGCCAGGTGATTATTTAAAAGGAAATAATTATGGCAGTCTCCATATCACTCGCACCTCAGGTTCCCTTTAACCACTTCACCACTAAGGGTTTTTTCCCTTAAAATCCAGAGCAATTTTCGCATTTCGGTGCTGCTTCCATTCGATTGGCAATAACTTTATCACTACTTATTACATCTAAATGATCTATGTATTTTTTGGGGGTGCAAACTAGGCTTTCTTGGATGGTACTTTTTGCTAAGATTTATTATATTTTGTAAGGGTATAAGAAGAAAATGTTTTCATCCATAATAGTTTTAAAACAAAACATGCTACTGTAGATAAAACCCACACATTTTAACTGCCCATTTGTTCTGGCAATTTCAATTTTTTTAATCCTAGTACAATGCATGGTGACAATATTTTTGGGGGAGCTAAAGGTGTATTTTTTCCATTTTGTGTTTTTGGTTTTCTCACTGAACTCTCATCAATAATTACAAACCCATATTTCCAAAATAACAGTAATACACCCTCATGACTTTAAAGGGGTTAATGGGCTTGCTATAAGTATAGGAAATGTATTTTTACTTATTTTTTTAAATATTTTTTTTTATCCACTAGATGTTCCCACACACTGTCTACTTAGAACGCTGAATGACAGCATTCTGAGTTAGCAGTAAGTGATAGTTTGTTTTGTTGAATGATCTTTGTTACTGGTTACAGCAGTGATCATTAATTCATTAGACACTTTCATTGGCTTTTGGTAAACATGTCCCCATTCACTAATCTGTGCACTGCTGCATGATGTCGGGGGCGTGCACGGTGTTTGTAAGTGTACACAAATTAGTATCTACACCCCTGATAGCTAAAGTTAAAGAGGAACTCCAGTGAAAATAACGTAAACAACAAAAGTGCTTAATTTGTACAATAATTATGTATAAATGATTGTCAGTTTTTGCCCATTGTAAAATATTTCCTCTCCCTGATTTACATTCTGACATTTATCACATGGCGAAATTTTTACTGTTGGCAGGAGATGTCTGTGGAAAGAGTTGTGGATTTTTGGCAGTTGGAAACAGCTGTAAATAGCTGTTATTTCCCACAATGCAACAAGGCTCCCACAGTGTGATGTCAGCACCATGGTCCTGACATCACACTGTGGGAGGGGTTTCCCCACAATATCAGCCATACAGAGCCCCCTGGTGATCCGTTTGTGAAAAAGAAAAGATTTATCATGGTAAAAGGGGTATCAGCTACTGATTGGGATAAAGTTCAATCCTTGGTAATGGTTTTTCAGGTTTCTAAGTTTTTAGGGGTGTAGACACTCATCCCAAGTAAGGGCAAGTGGTTAAGGGTGCCACAGTAAGACTGGGGAATAACTGCAGTGGACTTGACATCTGTTGGCTAGAATATTAATAGGCACTCAATACATGGGACATTTGTATTAAAAGACATGAAACAGGAACAATGAAGAAATGGCAGGAGTACATTAATATTGATTTATAAAGTGCCAACATATTCCCTGGGGCTGTACAGAGTAAAAAACAAACATAGGGTACATAATAATACAGACAATAGTATACACCAAATAAAAACACTTGTACAAAATACAGAATTGTAGACATAGTAACTACATGACAGATGTAACATGATGAATAAAATGTATAACAAATTCCAACACAAAAAAGGATGGATAACAAATTCCAAGACACAAAAGGATGAGAGAGTGCATGAATGGGATAGATAGTCAAGTAAGAGGGTCAATCAGCAGTGTAAGGGGCAGGAATATGATGCTGAGGAGGGAGTGCATTAGATAGAATTTTAAAAATCATGAAGAGCAGGATTCAGCAGCAAGAAGGCTTGACGAGCAGCATTCCTTTGCTAAGAACTCATAGCAATAGCTTGGTATGTGTTGGTATGTGTCTGAAGTGAATCTAAATCATGTTACCACCCAGTTATACAACACTGAGGAGACTGCAAAAAAGTGAAACGCACGCACGCACACACACACACACGTTTGTGGAACATTAAAATAATGTTAGAATGACCATAAATGCAGTGTAAACATTGTTAAAGTTGTAAATGACCATTGGGGCTGGAAATTGCTGTCATATAATGATTTTTTAGTATAGAAGTACACAGGCCCATTATCAGCATCAATTACTTCTGTGTTCCAACAGAATGTTGTGTTTGCTAATACAAATTCATAGTTTTAAAATGTTAATTGATCATTAGAATGCCCTTTAGCACAGCTGAAAACCACTGTGCTGATTAAAGAAGTAATAAAACTGTCCTTCTTTACATTAGTTAAGTATCTGAAGCAGCAGCAATTGTGGGTACCAAGCTCAAAATGGCCAGAAACAAAGAACTTTTTTCTGAAACTTGTCAGTCAGTTCTTGTTTGGAGAAAGGTTATAGCATACAAGAAATTGCAAAGACGCTGAAGATCTCACATTGATGGAAAAATTCCATTCACTGCTGGTTGGGTTGCCATGGTTACACAATATTCCTCCAATGCTTATTTGGAAAGAATCCATAGAGCTGAACTGGGTTTTCAGCAGAGAGTGACTTTGAATAAAGAATATATTTAATGCAGGTGATGGTTGGCTGAAATGGCCAATATTGGCTGTGCTAGCCAAACATCTTGTCTATGGGTACCTTAAAGCACGGTGATGGATATGCAACCCTTCACCAGTATACAGCCGTATGACCACATCGAATTGTACTGATCCATTTCACTACCATGACAAATGTTAAAGTTGAAAATGCTTATATATAAAATGTACATTTCTCTCAGAGTAAAATGCACTATAAATTACTTTTTTTCCCTATGTTGCTGTAACTTACAGTGGGTAAATTAAATGTGATAAATCTGACAGGTTTCTGACTAGTTCATCTCCTCATGGGGGATTCTTAGGTATTTTTCATTTATGAAAATGCATATATATATAAAATGTAGATTTCTATCAAAGTAAAATGCACTATAAATTACTTTTTTTTTCTATGTTGCTGTCACTTACAGTAGGTAGTTAAAATGTGATAGATCTGACAGGTTTCTGACTAGTTCATCTCCTCACAGGGGATTCTTAGGTATTTTTCATTTACAAATGCA
The DNA here is from genome assembly GCF_040937935.1 of Hyperolius riggenbachi. NCBI lineage: Eukaryota > Metazoa > Chordata > Amphibia > Anura > Hyperoliidae > Hyperolius > Hyperolius riggenbachi. Next base: position 182,414,643 of record NC_090647.1, read on the forward strand.
CTGAGCAATAGCTGCTTAGTCCAACTGCCACAATAGAGTGCAAATGGGTGGGGGGGGGGGGTTGTCGGGCATCATTGCATAGATCCTTTCCAGATATTGCTTTTGTAAAGAATAAAGGTAATACTGAAAATCCCCCATGAGGAGATGGACTGCTCAAAAATCTTTTAGATATGTCAGATTTGTACTGCCTACTGTAAATGACAGCAATATAGGAGAAAAGTCATTTATGGTGCATTTGACTCTCGTAGAAAAGGAACATTTTATGTGCATATTTTGTATATTGTACTATTTTTTTGTGATAGTGGTCCTTTAGCCCTGTAAAATCTGCAGACCAAGACCTTTACAGATAATAAAGTTGTGGGAACAATGCAGTCTGAGAAAAACAGATCTGTGCTCTGGAAATACTGTAATTGTAATAAGGGATAATTGCAATCAAGATCATGCTACCTTCTATCTGTGGCAGCTGCAGGGCCCCTCCTTTCTAAAATATATTGATAACAAGTTCACAGTGTTTTTTCATATATCTCTGGGACAATATCAATTTTCTAATCAGTGCCGACAGTTGCATATTCATCACCATCTGCTCATCAGATATAAGATTGTAAGCAAATTTGGAATGTAAATGATAGCAATTGTGCGAATTATGTCACACTGCAGCCTACCAATATGATTGTGGTAATATCTGAATGGAAAGTTGATTGGAAGATTGCATCATGATAACCATTATGATAAACATAGCATGCTATAGCTACACAAAATGGAAGGAACTTTTATGCTTTGCAAATAAATAGTTCTCCTGTTTTAAGTCATATGACCTCTACATTGCATTACGCATCTAAAACGTAATAAAATACCACATATCTAGGTACAGATCTAGAAACCGATAAAGACTATAATGCAAGAGGAAAAGAAGACCACAAACATATTACAAGAAATGGAAAACAACAACAGTCAAAAAACACATACAGGGGTCATATATTAATGCAACAGATGGAATGCATGGGGTTGGAGCACCAGTACAGTACAATGAGCAGCGGCGCAACAATAGCCACTGTGACCCCCACAATCAGGTGGGGCTATAGCGGCCCGCTCCTTTACCATCCCTCTCTAGTGCAGCCAGTGCCCCTGTGCTCTATACTGACATCCTCCAGCTCCTGATACTGATGGGATCAGGAGCAGCAGGATGTCAGCTTACACTGCAGGGCTCCCAGCAAGAAGAGGAGTCCAGAAACAGTGTGGGCTCAATAAATATAACAACGGTCCCTGTGTCCCTGCGCTAGTCTGCATGGGGTGGGGTGGGGATAGACTAACCACCACTATGGGGGGAGGGTTGAATTGTGTATGGGGTGTCCCTGATAATCTTGCTGGGCAGCCCGGGGCACTGATTATTAATGAGAGTTCATAAAACTGCAAAGCAATGTTGACTGTTTGTTATTTTCACATGTCATCCCAGAAGAGTGTAGTGTATTGTACAAAGAAAATGCCTCATGTAGTCTGTTAAGTTATGTAACCAAGAATCGAACTTCATCCCAATCAGTAGCTGATACCCTCTTTCCCCTGAGAAATCTTTTCCTTTCACTCCAGATCATCAGGAGACTGTGTATGGTTGATATTATGGTGAAACCCCTCCCACAGCATGATGTCAGGACCATGGTTCTGACATCACACTGTGGGAGCCTTGTTGCATTGTGTGAAATAACAGATATTTACAGCTGTTTCCAACTGCCAAAAAAGCAAGCAGCATCTCCTTCCACTGACATCACCTGCCAGCAGTAAAATGTCACCATGTGATAAATGTCAGAATGTAAATCAGGCAGAGGAAAGATTTTACAATGGGCAAACACTGACTAATTAATTTATACATAATTATTATAATAACAAAGCACTTTTTTATTACATTGTTTTCACTGGAGTTTATCTTTAACTGTCCTACAGAGGGGCTTGTTAGAATTTAAGTATGATATGCTTGAATTCGGAGGACTTAGTCACTTTACCTAACTGGTTTAGTAAAAGGACTTGCTCTGCAGAGTGTCTCTTTAAGGAGAATTTCTCTTAGAGAGAAATAAAGACAGTTCTGATTTTCAGTAGAACATTGTGTTGGAACTCCCAAGGCTATAGCAGACATATCCAGTGTGTAGACCAGACTAACTGACTCCAAACAACATAAACATGAGCCATTGTTATGAAAATATTCTCACAAGTACCTGTATATTAACCACTTGCCGACCGCACACTTATACCGTGCGGCGGCAAAGTGGTAGCTGGAGGACCAGTGCGCCAGGTGCCTCCCTAATTAATCAGGAAAGGCCGCTCGCGCGAGCGGCCGTTTCCTGTTAGATCACGGAGCGGGCCTCCGTGAATAGCCTGCGAGCCGCTGATCGCGGCTCGCAGACTAAATGTAAACGCAGGAGACGTATGTCTCCTTTGTTTACATTGAACGGCGCTGCTGCGCAGCAGCGTCATAAGGCAGATCGGCGATCCCCGGCCAATCAGCGGTCGGGGATCGCCGCCATGTGACAGAGGACATCCTCTCACAGGCTGCGGAGGGGGGCTTTGAGGTGCCCCCCCCCCCGCAACATGCCTGTCGACCGGAGCAATCAGACCCCCCCTGCACATCATCCCCATAGGGGGAAAAAGGGGGGCGATCTGATCGCTCAGCATAACACCTGATCTGTGCTGGGGGCTGCAGAGCCCACCCAGCACAGATCATAAAAAACAGCGCTGGTCCTTAACGGGGGGGGGGGGGGGGGGGGGAAGGCTGGGTCCTCAAGTGGTTAAACAATGTTCTCCACAGAACAAGGGGACAGGTCATTGGAAAATGGAATTTTCCAGTGCATGCGCAGTAAAGACTGTGCTTGTCATGCTATCACGTGTTCTTATCAGCCAATAACAAGCGATGGGTTATGGATCCATCCCTGCTGGATGATGTCACATTTAACTCTTTAGAGGCTAGTATAAAATAGCCGACATGGGCTCCAGAGCCACTTCCACTTCCTACTTTGCTTCTAGTATGCTGTATATATGCTAAGTGCATAGATGTACCATAAGAGAAAGCTTGGTCTATTCAAAAGGAATTGACCAAGAGCCGCAATGCTAAAGATGACTTACGACAGACTGATTGCTTTGCTGAGGTAACATGTAACGAAGATAAGATCTGTTTACCGAAATAAACACCTTAACCTTAGGGTGGCCCCTTAACGGTCCAATTTCTAGTGAAAAATTGTTCGAGCGATCAGAAATTCTGATCGGATTAGTTGTAAATAATCTCCATTGGTGGACAAAATCGATTACGAATGAGTGAAAAAAATGTCGTCCGAATGAATTTTCGTCGAATCAAAATTTGGATTTTCTTGCTGGTTGTGATAGATAGGAAGCAAAGATTGGTTCGTTGATGGTGTAGTGAACGATGTATTAACCACTTAAGGACCGCCCCCAGCCGATGGGCAGCGGCAAAGACCGGGCCCAAACGACCGCAATACGCCCATCGGCGGGGGCGGCTGTCGGCGTGGTTATGCGGCGATCGCGTCATTCGTGACACGATCAGCCGCCGGCGACTGGCTCCACCCCCTCGCGCTGTAACCCGCCGGCCATTCGGAAGCGCCGGCGGGTTACTAGCACCCGGATCGCCGCATGTACATTGTATAATAGGCTTTGTAATGTATACAAAGCCTATTATACAGGCTGCCTCCTGCCCTGGTGGTCCCAGTGTCCGAGGGACCACCAGAGCAGGCTGCAGCCACCCTAGTCTGCACCCAAGCACACTGATCTCCGCCCCTTCCCAATGATCGCCCACAGCACCCCTCAGACCCCTCCCACCCCCCAGACCACTGTTTGCACCCAGTCACCCCCCTAATCACCCATCAATCACTCCCTGTCACTATCTGTCAACGCTATTTTTTTTAACCCTAAACTGCCCCCTGCTCCCTCCTGATCACCCCCACCCCTCAGATTCTCCCCAGACCCCCCCCCCAGACCCCCCCGTGTACTGTATGCCTATCCCCCCTGGAATAACCCACTTATCACCTGTCAATCACCTGTCAATCACCCATGAATCACCCCCTGTCACTGCCACCCATCAATCAGCCCCTAACCTGCCCCTTGCGGGCAATCTGATCACCCACGCACACCAATAGATCGCCCGCAGATCCGACATCAGATCACCTCCCAAGTGCAGTGTTATCCATCAGATTAGACCCTAATCTGCCCCTTGCGGGCACCCAATCACATACCCAAACGCTCAGATTGCCCTCAGACCCCCCCTTATCAATTCGCCAGTGCATTATTTACATATGTTATTCCCTGTAATAACCCACTGATCACCTGTCAATCACCTGTCAATCACCTATCAATCACCCATCAATCACCCCCTGTCACTGCCACCCATCAATCACCCCCTGTCACTACCACCCATCAATCAGCCCCTAACCTGCCCCTTGCGGGCAATCTGATCACCCACCCACACCAATAGATCACCTCCCAAGTGCAGTGTTTACATCTGTTCTCTACTCTAAACTCCCACTAATTACCCATCAATCACCCCCTATCACCACCTGTCACTGTTACCCATCAGATTAGACCCTAATCTGCCCCTAGGCCACCCAATCACCCGCCCACACCCTCAGAACGCCCTCAGACCCCATCCCTGATCACCTCGCCAGTGCATTGCTTGCATCTATTTCCCCCCTCTAATCACACCTTGAGACACCCATCAATCACCTCCTGTCACCTCCTGTCACCCCATAGCACACCTACCCATCAGATCAGGCCCTAATTTGCCCCGTGTGGGCTCCTGATCACTCGGCCAAACCCTCAGATCCCCCTCAGACCCCCTTCCGATCACCTCCCCAGTGCATTGATTGCATCTATTTTCCCCTCTAACCACCCCTGAGACACCCATCAATCACCTCCTGTCACCCCCCTAGCACTCCTATCCATCAGATCAGGCCCAATACAACCTGTCATCTAAGAGGCCACCCTGCTTATGACCGGTTCCACAAAATTTGCCCCCTCATAGACCACCTGTCATCAAAATTTGCAGATGCTTATACCCCTGAACAGTCATTTTGAGAAATTTGGTTTCCAGACTACTCACGGTTTTGGGCCTGTAAAATGCCAGGGCAGTATAGGAACCCCACAAGTGACCCCATTTTAGAAAGAAGACACCCCAAGGTATTCTGTTAGGTGTATGATGAGTTCATAGAAGATTTTATTTTTTATCACAAGTTAGCGGAAATTGATTTGTATTTTTTTTTCACAAAGTGTCATTTTCCGCTAACTGGTGACAAAAAAAAATCTTCTATGAACTCCCCATACTCCTAACAGAATACCTTGGGGTGTCTTCTTTCTAAAATGGGGTCACTTGTGGGGTTCCTATACTGCCCTGGCATTTTAGGGGCCCTAAACCGTGATGAGTAGTCTAGAATCCAAATGCCTCAAAATGACCTGTGAATAGGACGTTGGGCCCCTTAGCGCACCTAGGTTGCAAAAAAGTGTCACACGTGTGGTATCGCCGTACTCAGGAGAAGTAGTATAATGTGTTTTGGGGTGTATTTTTACACATACCCATGCTGGGTGGGAGAAATCTCTCTGTAAATGGACAATTGTGTGTAAAAAAAATCAATTAATTGTAATTTACAGAGATATTTCTCCCACCCAGCATCTGTATGTGTAAAAATACACCCCAAAACACATTATACTACTTCTCCTGAGTACGGCAGTACCACATGTGTGGCACTTTTTTGCACCCTAAGTGCGCTAAGGGGCCCAAAGTCCAATGAGTGCCTTTAGGATTTCACAGGTCATTTTGCGACATTTGGTTTCAAGACTACTCCTCACGGTTTAGGGCCCCTAAAATGCCAGGGCAGTATAGGAACCCCACAAATGACCCCATTTTAGAAAGAAGAGACCCAAAGGTATTCCGTTACGAGTATGGCGAGTTCATAGAAGATTTTATTTTTTGTCACAAGTTAGCGGAAAATGACACTTTGTGAAAAAAAAAACAATTAAAATCAATTTCCGCTAACTTGTGACAAAAAAAAAAATCTTCTATGAACTCACCATACTCCTAACGGAATACCTTGGGGTGTCCTCTTTCTAAAATGGGGTCATTTGTGGGGTTCCTATACTGCCCTGGCATTTTAGGGGCCCTAAACCGTGAGGAGTAGTCTTGAAACCAAATGTCGCAAAATGACCTGTGAAATCCTAAAGGTACTCATTGGACTTTGGGCCCATTAGCGCAGTTAGGGTGCAAAAAAGTGCCACACATGTGGTATCGCCGTACTCAGGAGGAGTAGTATAATGTGTTTTGGGGTGTATTCTTACACATACCCATGCTGAGTGGGAGAAATATCTCTGTAAATAGACAATTGTGTGTAAAAAAAATCAAAAAATTGTCATTTACGGAGATATTTCTCCCACTCAGCATCGGTATGTGTAAAAATACACCCCAAAACACATTATACTACTTCTCCTGAGTACGGCAATACCACATGTGTGGCACTTTTTTGCAGCCTAACTGCGCTAAGGGGCCCAAAGTCCAATGAGTACCTTTAGGATTTCACAGGTCATTTTTGTTTCAAGACTACTCATCACGGTTTAGGGCCCCTAAAATGCCAGGGCAGTATAGGAACCCCACTAATGACCCCATTTTAGAAAGAGCATCTTTAGGCTTTACAGTACAGGGGTGCTTACAATTAGGCACCCCCCAAAATGCCAGGACAGTGAACACACCCCACAAATGACCCCATTTTGGAAAGTAGACACTTCAAGGTATTCAGAGAGGAGCATAGTGAGTCCGTGGCAGATTTCATTTTTTTTTTGTCGCAAGTTAGAAGAAATGGAAACTTTTTTTTTTTTTTTTGGTCTCAAAGTGTCATTTTCCGCTAACTTGTGACAAAAAATAAAATCTTCTATGAACTCACTATGCCTCTCAGTGAATACTTTGGGATGTCTTCTTTCCAAAATGGGGTCATTTGGGGGGCATTTATACTATCCTGGAATTTTAGCACCTCATGAAACATGACAGGTGGGCAGAAAAGTCAGAAATGCTTCAAAATGGGAAAATTCACTTTTGGCACCATAGTTTGTAAACGCTATAACTTTTACCAAATCCAATAAATATACACTGAATGTATTTTTTTTGTCAAAGACATGTAGCACAATAACTTTCGCGCTCAAATGTATAGGAAACTTTACTATTTGAAAAATGTCAGCACAGAAAGTTAAAAAAGTCCTTTTTTTGACAAAATTCATGTCTTTTTTGATGAATATAATAAAAACGAAAACTTGCAGCAGCAATCAAATAGCACCAAAAGAAAGCTGTATTAGTGACAAGAAAAGGAGGTAAAATTCATTTAGGTGGTAGGTTGTATGACTGAGCAATAAACCGTGAAAGCTGCAGTGGTCTGAATGGAAAAAAAGGCTCTGGTCCTTAAGGGCCAAAAAGACTGTAGTCCTCAAGTGGTTAAAATATTTCACTTCCGATCAGAATTTCTGATCGCTCGAACGATTTTTCTCTAGAAATTGGACCGTTAGTGGCCAGCTTTAGACGACGTCTAAAGCTGGCCATTAACTGTCCAATTTCAAGCGAAAAAATCGTTCGAGCGATCAGAAATTCTGATCGGATTGGTTGTAAATAATCTCCATTGGTGGACACAATCGATTATGAACGAGTGAAAGAAGTGTCGCCCGAATGTATTTTCGTCGAACCAAAATTTGGATTTTCTTGGTGGTCGTGATAGATAGGAAGCAATGATTAGTTAGTTGATGGTGTAGTGAACAATTTTTCGTCCGATCAGAATTTCTGATCGCTCGAACAAATTTTCGCTAGAAATTGGACCGTTAGTGGCCAGCTTTAGCAGTTCTATATCCTGTGCTGTTGCTGTGATGACTGTCAAGTTATCACACTTTCTGTGATATGGTGCCGAACAAAGGTGTAGTGTTATTGCCCATAGCAACCAACAAATATTTATTACAGGGCTCACAATCTAATCCCTACCACAATCATATGTCTATGTATGTATTGTGTAAGAATACAGTTTTGAATCAGTGTGATACCATTTATTGGCCAATTTAGTGGTAAATAGAAAGTAAGCTTTCAGCTAACAAGCCTTCTTCTAAGCACAAAATGACATTCAGAGGCGTAACTAAGGAGCTTGGGGCTCCATGTAAGACTTCCAATGAATGTCATTCTGTATTTTTTCTACAGTCATGAAATACTCTGCACTATATGGTCCTATATAGATTATGCCAATTCATTTTCCGTAAAGGAAAAAACATTTATAGATGAGTGTTACCTATTGTATTGTGTGGCTAATAGTATTTCATCAGAATAATTGCCTTTGCTACTGCATAATGCTGGCATGATGTATGATTTTCTCTGACAATATTTTGTCCCCTTACTATTGATTCAGATAATATCTATATGTTATATTAATGTGTTGATGAGTGTTTACATCTAAGCACTCCTGAATAAAATAAATATATGTATGTTTTTCAGTTATCCAAGTCTTCCCCTAGTAACTGTGGAATGAGGCTTGGCATTAGAATAATGTAAGGTGTTCAGTTAGGCCGGTTCACACTAGCGGTGAACGAAACGTATACCGTACAAATGGACCGTTATGCGAACGGATCCAATGTTAAACAAATGGATCTGTTCACATCCATCTGCTTGTACGAATCCATTGCCTGTTCCGTTCAAAGGACAAAAAAATGCAGCAGGAGGACCCAATTTTCCAGACCGTTTTGCAACTACGTAGGAACAAATAGAAAATGGACATTTTACAGCACATTGGCTGTAAAAAATGACAGTTTTTACCTGATCCTAATGGCCGGATCCATATGGCTAGTTCCATGAAAAAATGCAAATGTGAACTGGGCCTTACACTATATCCTGTATTTTGTATTTGGGAGCACCCTCCTTAAAATGGAATTCTGGGCATTGCATTAGAAAGAGTCCCAGATATTTTCACTCCCCCCCCCCCTCCTGTCCCATATACCCCTGACTGGTAATCCTGATTTTGCCCCTGCACTTGAGGATCCTGGCTTTTTTGAGTGGAGGGTAATGATATGCGCTTGGCCAAGGAATTTTTGATCAGTGACTTGATCATTTCTTTTGAACAGTTGAGATTTACTAAGGATATTCCAAGATACTTTAGATTCTGGCAAATGTGGCACTTTCTGTGGTCTGTATGTGTCGGCAGGAGGTCAGATGCTCCCTTTTGGTTGATAGTCTTTGTGGTGGCAGCTCCTTGGGTAAAGGCATAATTTCCTCTCTCTATGATGAAATGATGGTGGCTTAGGCCGACCCCAAACCTAAATACTTGCAGGACTGGGAGACTGAGCTGGGGGTAGCACTCACTGATAAACAATGGACTGCTATATTTGAAAGGATTAGGAAGACCTGTCCTTCCTCATACATTAGGGATACCGCTATTAAGCATATGATGAGATGGTATAATACCCCTTTAAAATTGCATAGGATCTTTCCGACCCACTCCCCTCTGTGTTTTAGCAGTTGTGGTGTCGCAGGCAGTCTCCTGCATGTCTTTTGGGAATATACTATTGCACAATCATCCTGGATGGAAGTTTAGAATGTCTTTAAGAAAGCTACCACTGTCTTAGTGTCTTACACCCCAGTTCAGGCCCCTTTATATACTTATGCCCCGGAAGTTCCTAGTGCATTTAGTAGACTTTACACTGCGTGTATACTGGCTGCCTAGTGGGTTGTTGCATTAAATTGGAAGTCACCCACCTTTCTCTTTCCACAATTGGAACACAGAGTTGACCTGCTTATGGATACCTATAGGTTGGCCCACGCCATTTCATCGACTAGTGAAAAATTTCAATTTGATTGAGCGGGATTGGTCTATCTATTGGTCCTTCGACCTTCTACTTAGTTGTAACAATTTACTGCATATTTTGTCAGCATTTTCTGACTGCATGTTTGCCCAAGCTGGAGCAATTTGTTGTTTTTACCTCTTTTTTTAGGCTACTGCAAGCCAGTTCTGGCTTTACTCCATTTGAGGTCTCGCCATCTAAAGATGTTTTTTCTTATTTATGTATGCCATGTATGTCTATTTGATGTGAATGTATACATGATTGTAATATCTCTTAATGGCATTTTTTTTCAATGAACAACCTTGCAAACGAAAAACAACACATTGTTGCAACATAGATATATTATACAAATGTTGGCTATGAGAGTGTGAATTACATCCTGCTGCTCTGTCTTAACTGTCATCTAGAGCAGGGGTACCCAACCTATTCCGGCCCGGGGACCGCTTTCTGACCAAATTTTTCCCCGGGGGGGGGGGGGGGGGGGGGTTGGCGGGGGACTGATGTGCGGCGGCATAGCTAGCATAGTTGACAGTTTAGGGAGTTAAGTTGCCCAGTATAGTGCCCAGTGTAGTTAGTATAGTGCCCAGTATATAGCTAGTATAGTGCCCAGTATGGCTAGTATAGTACCCAGTATATAGCCAGTATAGTGCCCAGTATATAGCTACTAGTATAGTTCCCAGTATATAGCTACTAGTATAGTGCCCAGTATATAGCTAGTATAGTGCCCAGTATATAGCTAGTATAGTGCCCAGTATAGCTAGTATAGTGCCCAGTATATAGCCAGTATAGTGCCCAGTATATAGCCAGTATAGTGGCCAGTATATAGCTAGTATAGTGCCCAGTATATAGCTAGTATAGTACCCAGTATATAGCCAGTATAGTGCCCAGTATATAGCTACTAGTATAGTTCCCAGTATATAGCTACTAGTATAGTGCCCAGTATATAGCTAGTATAGTGCCCAGTATATAGCTAGTATAGTGCCCAGTATATAGCTAGTATAGTGCCCAGTATATAGCCAGTATAGTACCCAGTATATAGCCAGTATAGTGCCCAGTATATAGCTAGTATAGTGCCCAGTATATAGCTAGTAAAGTGCCCAGTATAGAGCTAGTATGGTGCCCAGTATATAGCTAGTATAGTGCCCAGTATATAGCTAGTATAGTGCCCAGTATATAGCTAGTATAGTGGCCAGTATATAGCCAGTATAGTGCCCAGTATAGCTAGTATAGTGCCCAGTATAGTGCTCAGTATATAGCTAGTATAGTGGCCAGTATAGTGCCCAGTATAGCTAGTATAGTGCCCAGTATATAGCCAGTATATAGCTAGTATAGTGGCCAGAATATAGCTAGTATAGTGCCCAGTATAGCTAGTATAGTGCCCAGTATAAAGCTAGTATAGTGCACAGTATAGAGCTAGTATAGTGCCCAGTATATAGCTAGTATAGTGCCCAGTATATAGCCAGTATAGTACCCAGTATAGCTAGTATAGTGCCCAGTATATAGCCAGTATAGTGCCCAGTATATAGCTAGTATAGTGGCCAGTATATAGCCAGTATAGTGCCCAGTATAGTTAGTAAAGTGCCCAGTATATAGCCAGTATAGTGCCCAGTATATAGCTAGTATAGTGCCCAGTATATACCCAGTATAGTGCCCAGTATAGCCAGTATAGTGCCCAGTATATAGCTAGTATAGTGGCCAGTATATAGCCAGTATAGTGCCCAGTATAGCTAGTATAGTGCCCAGTATAGAGCTAGTATAGTGCCCAGTAATACGCCCTAGTATGGGTAGGTAGTGCCCACCCACCACCGGCGGCTGCCGCTCCGGTTACCTTATGGGCTGGCGGCCACATGTCCGTATCCGCTCTCCTCTTCGCCGCATCTCCTATTACAGCAGCGTGTCCCACGGCTGCTGCAAGGAGGAAGGAAGCATGGCAGCGGCTTCCTGTAGCAGCGATATGCATCGCCGTTACCATGGGAACCGCTGCCGTTTCCTTCCTCCTTTCAGCAGCCGTGTGACGCAATGCTGTTGAAGCTGCTGCAAAAAGGAGAGCGGCTAAATGGTGAATATAAGGAAGCGGCCGCCCGCTCATAAGGTAACAGGAGCGGCGGCCGCGGGAGAGGGAGAAAGGCCAGATCCGCCGCGGCCCCCAGGAAACCGGCCACGGACCACCAGTGGGCCGCGGACCCCAGGTTGGACCCCAGGTTGGGGACCTAGAGCAGATATACATGTCATTTACCAGAGGCTGTCAGCTCAGCTGTTAAATAACATCATAATAATTGTAATAGTAATAGCACAAACATATAAACAAAGTAGAGTGGCCTATCTGAATCTTGAAGCTGGGCTTCTGTGATTTCTGGCAGCTCTTTCGAAAGGCATGCTCCATGGAGAGAAAGCATGTTTTTCCTCCTCACTTTCTGCTGCTTTTACACACATGTACACACACATGAACAATGTCACCCGCCCATGCGCATGCTAGGTTCTTGACCGGGACGCACCTGATTGGCTGCCTCAGCTGAGGACCATCTAGCATGTGTATGAGGCTTAGCTCTGCAAACACTTGAAAAGCAAAACCCACAGCTCGAGCTGACTGTAACTATCTTACTGCTGTATTAGATGACTGTAGCTGGATTCCAAACTCTAGCACATCTATTATTCCATATTATACAGAAATATCGTCTGCTGAATGATTTAAGTTATAGCCAAGACAAGCCCTTTTTAACAATAAAACTCAGCCATGTCTTTAATATAAGCCCTTGTTGCATTGGCTTTAGTAGAATAAATACCGTCACTCATACATTTATTATTTGTCCATGTGCAAATCAGCCTTGTAAAAAGATGTCTCCTGCTGCCATAAGAACTCAAGGGACCCTGCTTCTGCACAGACATCAATCTGACTGACATTTCTCTAATATAGCACCTTAAAGAGTAACTGTCAGGCTGCAGAAGCTAATTTAAACCTCTATTCTCCTGTGTTAAACAGTTTAGACGGAAGCCAAAAAGGCAATAGTGAAGATAAAAATCTCTCTTTCATTTGATGTGTGCTTATCAGCAAAGCTGTTAGACCCAAGCTCTTAAGAGGATGCAAGCCGCAAACCATACTGCAAAGCATTCTGGGGCCCTCCCCTCGGCTGCTAATGAGAAGTTACAGGGTCAAGTAACAATAGCATGTAACTCCGTCCAGCGCACAGCACTGATAAATCTCCCGGCAGAGTACACTGCAGGAGTCCGCTATTGTTCCTAGCCACATGGCTCATTAATATTCACTGCAAACTAGTGTTATTCAGTACGAGCTTTTCTGTGATCAGGAAGCAGGGAGGACATGACGACACATTTGGCTTCATAGGAGACAGACAAACATGGAACCTGCCATGAGCTGTCAGGAGCATCATTCTCTGCAAATACTATATAAAAATTCTGTGAAATCCAAACGTGGACAGTGAAATGCATATGTAATGTAAGTACAGCCTATATTTAGCTACTGATATATGTGTTTATTTTCTCTGAGACCTTATACCTAACAGCTCCTCTTTAAACTTTGGGAGCAGTTTTTGATTTTATATTAACTTAATTACTAAAACATTGATTTTTAATTAAGAGGGAATATGACACATGCCAGTGAATGTTCCATTTCTTTGGCATTGCACCTGTTTATCGGGCAAGTTTAATATGCAGAAAAAATCTTTCCATTTCTTCTGTGCGGTGAAATGAAAAAAGCTCAAAATGAACAATGGGGCACAATTATGAATCACAAAGGCTGGATGCTTGGCTTTTGCAGGTTGCTATTGTTTTTACATATTTATGTAAGGCAGATGCTCACAAATCTTAGCTAGAAATTTGGAAGACATCCACCTGGACAAAAGATTGGAAAAGAGTCTTCATACCACTGTTCAAGAAGGGTGATACAACTTACTGTGGAAATAACCAAACAATTGCTTTGATCCAGCATACTAACAAGGTCCTGTAAAAGATCTTTCAGTGAAGAGTGCAGCCTTGTATGGAAAGATAATTGCCTTACATGCAGGCTAGCTTTAGAAATAGTTGAGGAGCACTGTGAGTTTTGAGAAAACAGAAGCATACCAACAAGTTGTTTCCATCTGTTTTATAGACTACAACAAAGTATTTACTGTGTGGTGTGTGCACTGTGCAACCTACCACCCATTATTAAATGGGCCTTGTGACTAGTATTATAAATATTAGCCCAGGCAGCAGGTGAGGAGCCTGCTACGGGTCACAGCATTGGCTAATGACACAATGGGTCTGATCTATTTCACTTTTTCTCTTAAGTTTTCTCCTAGGTGATAGTCACATCTTATCAATAAAATACATTTTAAAGTGGTCTGAAACTCTGACTTTATTACTCATACAGTTATCATATTTGCTTTTGCGCATAAGTAATATTGTCTGTTTACAAATTACAAGTTTCCAAACTCTAGTTTATCGTGCCCTATAAGCTGTCATTGCATTTTATTCAAACTGCTTTTTATTATATATTAACATCTTCTAATGAGCTTATCTAAACTGTGTGCACAGAGAGCTTCACGGAGAGCTCCTTTTCACCTGTTACACTGTGTTTACACACATTGTAACATCATTGGAATGTAAACAAAGATACTGTTATCTACAGTTTGGATGCGGATTTGCAGCTGAATGGCAGGACAAAGTGCTTTGTTTGACCATTTCAGTGATGTTCTGCTAATAAAAATTTCTGGGATAGTAGCTTTCAAGCTGTGAGGAATCTTTTGGAGAAAAGTAGAAATGCTGGCTTTCAGACCACTTTAAGCCACCTGCAAGCCAGCTTTTTCACCTACTCTTTGGTACTTTTTCAATTGCAGAGTGCTAAAAAGGCAATTTTAAACAGAAGATGAAAAGCAGAAGAGAAAACTTGTAAGGAAAAAGTGAATTGGATCAGGCTAAAAGTCTTTAGCCAAGACTACCAAACATTAAGATATCAGCTGGATTGAATGTGTGCAATCTGAACCCTACTTCACTTATTTCTGGTCAGGAACTGATTTTGATGCATACAAATCTGCTGCCGGGGACATTTTATCAGCAAGTGGAGATTTTTATAGCTTATCTACCACTCTTCCCTGAATGCAGGGGCGTAGGAATAGGCCCTGCAGCCCCTGCGCCCGCGGGGGGGGCCCGCCCCCCCCCCCCCTGGGGCCCGCTTGGGGCCGTTTTGTGGGTGCTGGAGGGGTGGCAGCATGAGGGGAAAGCCTTGCCCACAGTCGGCGGGGAGAGGGGTAGTTCCCCCCTCTCCCTCACCTCGGGGCTCTCCCCTCTGTGCTCCCCTCCAGCTCGTAAGTGTCTGTGGGGCTGTGGTGGGCAGCGAGCGGCGGGCAGATACATACCTGCTTCCGTGCGTTCCATTGGAGACTTCTCCCTCTAGCGGCTGACGTCACTTCCGGAAGTGACGTCAGCCGCTAGAGGGAGAAGTCTCCAATGGAACGCACGGAAGCAGGTATGTATCTGCCCGCCGCTCGCTGCCCACCACAGCCCCACAGACACTTACGAGCTGGAGGGGAGCACAGAGGGGAGAGCCCCGAGGTGAGGGAGAGGGGGGAACTACCCCTCTCCCCGCCGACTGTGGGCAAGGCTTTCCCCTCATGCTGCCACCCCTCCAGCACCCACAAAACGGCCCCAAGCGGGCCCCGGGGGGGGGCATATTACGATTTTCTGGTGTCTGCTGCCCACATTACGATTTTCTGGTGTCTGCTGCCCTCATTACGATTTTCTGGTGTCTGCTGCCCACATTACGATTTTCAGGTGTCTGCTGCCCACATTACGATTTTCAGGTGTCTGCTGCCCTCATTACGATTTTCAGGTGTCTGCTGCCCACATTACGATTTTCAGGTGTCTGCTGCCCACATTGTGATTTTCAGGTGTCTGCTGCCCACATTACGATTTTCTGGTGTCTGCTGCCCTCATTACGATTTTCTGGTGTCTGCTGCCCACATTACGATTTTCAGGTGTCTGCTGCCCACATTACGATTTTCAGGTGTCTGCTGCCCTCATTACGATTTTCAGGTGTCTGCTGCCCTCATTACGATTTTCTGGTGTCTGCTGCCCACATTGTGATTTTCAGGTGTCTGCTGCCCACATTACGATTTTCTGGTGTCTGCTGCCCTCATTACGATTTTCTGGTGTCTGCTGCCCTCATTACGATTTTCTGGTGTCTGCTGCCCACATTACGATTTTCAGGTGTCTGCTGCCCACATTACGATTTTCAGGTGTCTGCTGCCCTCATTACGATTTTCAGGTGTCTGCTGCCCTCATTACGATTTTCAGGTGTCTGCTGCCCACATTGTGATTTTCAGGTGTCTGCTGCCCACATTACGATTTTCTGGTGTCTGCTGCCCTCATTACGATTTTCTGGTGTCTGCTGCCCTCATTACGATTTTCTGGTGTCTGCTGCCCACATTACGATTTTCAGGTGTCTGCTGCCCACATTACGATTTTCAGGTGTCTGCTGCCCTCATTACGATTTTCAGGTGTCTGCTGCCCTCATTACGATTTTCAGGTGTCTGCTGCCCACATTACAATTTTCAGGTGTCTGCTGCCCACATTGCGATTTTCAGGTGTCTGCTGCCCACATTGCGATTTTCTGGTGTCTGCTGCCCACATTACGATTTTCTGGTGTATGCTGCCCACATTAGGATTTTCTGGTGACTGCTGCCCACATTGCGATTTTCTGGTGACTGCTGCCCACATTGCGATTTTCTGGTGACTGCTGCCCACATTGCGATTTTCTGGTGACTGCTGCCCACATTAGGATTTTCTGGTGTCTGCTGCCCACATTACGACATTCTGGTGACTGACTGCTGCCCACATTAGGATTTTCTGGTGACTGCTGCCCACATTACGATATTCTGGTGACTGCTGCCCACATTAGGATTTTCTGGTGACTGATGCCCACATTGCAATTTTCTGGTGACTGCTGCCCACATGGCGATTTTCTGGTGACTGCTGCCCACATTGCGATTTTCTGGCCCACATTACGATTTTCTGGTGAACACTGCCCACGTTACGATTGTCTGGTGAATGCTGTCCACGTTACGATTTTCTGGTGAACGCTGCCCACATTACGATTTTCTGGCCCACATTACGATTTTCTGGTGAACACTGCCCAAGTTACGATTGTCTGGTGAATGCTGTCCATGTTACAATTTTCTGGTGAACTCTGCCCACATTACGATTTTCTGTCCCACATTACGATATTCTGGTGAACGCTGCCCACATTACGATTGTCTGGTAAATGCTGCCCACGTTACAATTTTCTGGTGACTGCTGCTCACGTTACTATTTTCTGGTGACTGGTGCCCACATTACGATTTTCTGGTGAACTCTGCCCACATTATGATTTTCTAAAGGCCCACATTACGATTTTCTGGTGAACTCTGCCCACATTACGATTTTCTGGCCCACATTACGATTGTCTGGTAAAATGCTGCCCACTTTACAATTAATTTACAGTGAAACGCTGCCCCATTACGATTATTTGGCACCTATGGGGGGGGCCCCATCCAAATATTCGCAGGGGGGCCCAGTGATTTCTAGTTACGCCCCTGCCTGAATGTTCAGTTTAATTATTAATGGAGCAGAACTGTTATCAGCAGCATTTAACTGTACGAAAGTTTTCCCTCCTAAGTGAGATTTATCTGATCAACTTGGTAAGAAAGGTAACACAACAGCAGCAAAAGGAAGTTTGCAGCCAAACTGGTATAGAGTGTAGCAGATGCCCATTAAGCATACTGATTGGTTGCTCTGTTCAGCTGCTCCTCTTTTTCTTAGGTTTTGGTGTAATTTTTCTTGCAGTGGCTTTGATCATTTGACTTCTCTGATCTGTAATTACTAGCTGGATGCTATGTATACAATGCCCACTAGATGGCAGTGTTTATGTAATTACTGTAAAGTGACTTGAGTTGTGTGTCAAGACTGAAGCAATGAGTTACAAGATAACCCAAGGAAAAATATCCATAAATGTATAATTCTGAACAAAAGGATGCTAACTTTATGCAGACATATGCTCTGCAATGTCTACCCTGCACAGACAAAAATGAATCAGATTCGAGTTTAATGCACAGCCAATGTACAGATTATATATGCACATTTCCTCAAGGGGAAACATTCAACCATTAAACGCTCTTCATGGTTGCAAATAAGGGTTACATTATTAGAAGTACTGAAAATATATATATTCATATGCATATTTAAACGGCATTTTTGCCATATGCAGAAATTCAGGCAGACGTGATTGCATTTACCTAGAACATTGGTATGCAACAGTTTAAGGTATATTACTTGAGTTACCATGTTACACACTAATAAATCGCAACATTAAAACCATCTTCCAGATAGTGATAAATCTGGCTTGCATGCAAATTGTATGCAACTTGGTATTGAGCACTGATTTTTATAGATCCAGTTCCAAACTGAATACAATTTAGGTCAGACTTGTTTCTCCAGCAAATCCCACCAAAGATTCTCTATTAACCACTTCACCCCAAAGCGGTTTTAACCCTAACGGACAAGAGTAATTTTCACCTTTCAGTGCTCATCACTTTCATTTGCCAATAGCTTAATCGCTACTAATCACATTGAAATGATCTATATCTTGTTTTTTTCACCACCAATTAGGCTTTTTGGGGTTGATGTTTGTTTTCAGTAATTACTTTAATTTCTATGCATTTTAAAGGGAAAAACAAGGAAAAAATACACAATTTCTCCAATTTAATCTCCTATAGTTTTAATATAAACACTACTGCTGTACATAAAACCCACACATTGTATCTGCCTATTTGTCCTGGTTATTACACGATTTTAATGATGTCCCTAGTACAAAGTATGGTGACAATATATTATTTGGAAATAAAGGTGTATTTTTTTCTATAGCTTTTTTCCCCACTAATTTCACATGCACGCTCGCGGGAATGCACGTGCACGCGCGGGAGCGTACACGCGCGTATGTGCACTCTCACAGCGGCACTAGCACTGTTTGACTTATAAAAACGTCCTGGAGCCATTAAGAGGCTCTAGCAGGACGTTTTTGTAAGTCTGCTTGTCATTAAGTGGTTAAAGTACATACACGTGTCGGATTTTTCCAAACGACCGGTTGAGCGTCCGGTCATTTGGACGTCAAATTGGGCGCGTGTACGATTGGTAGTTCAGCTGATAAGACTGGTTTTGACAGATTCACTTGGCAAATCGTTCAAATCCAGTCTTATCAGCTGAACGACCGATCTTACACATGCCCGATTTGACGTCCAAACGACTGGACGTCCAAATGACCGGTCATTTGGAAAAATCTGACGTGTGTACGAGCCATTACAGATTTGATTCTAGATAATTTGGAGGCTAAATAAATTATGATTCAGAAAACCAGATTATCTTCTTCTCCTCCATGGTCCAGTGTTAATGCTCAAATGTGCTTTGTAGGTGTTTTCATCTGTGGGCAGAACTTAGCATGGACAGTCTGACTGGTGTGCAGCTGTACAACCTGAAACTATGATGTGCCATGCTGAGTTATGTTTTTCACCACTGTGTGCTACAAATTGGATTGGACCAGACTGACCAGCCTGCAAGTGCCAAGCATATCAGGGAGCCTTGGGTAACCAGTTGCCAGTTTTCTGGTTAAAGTCCATTTCTGGCAGGCACCTCCCATTGTCACAATCAATGTAGATAACACCCCAATAGCATCAACCCCCAAAGCTCGTTGCCTAGGGGTAACTCTGGACTCTGAGCTCTCCTTTAAACCACATATTAACACTTTAACTACCTCCTGCTACTTCCATCTCAAAAACATTTCCAGAATCCGTCCCTTCCTTTCAAAAGAAGCAACTAAAATGCTTGTGCATGCCCTAATCATCTCCCGTCTTGACTACTGCAACACACTACTCTGTGGTCTACCAAAAAGTAGACTGGCACCTCTCCAATCCCTACTAAACTCTGCGGCCCGTCTCATTTACCTCTCTTCTAGATCCTCTGAGGCAGCCCCTCTCTGCCAATCCCTCCATTGGCTACCAGTTGCCCAAAGGATCCAGTTTAAACTTCTCACACTCGCATACAAAGCCCTACACAAGCTATCGCCTCCATACATTTCCCCTTTAATCTCCAGATACCTCCCCGCCCGGACCCTCCGTTCCTCACAGGAGACCCTTTTGTCCTCCAGCCTAGTCACCTCCTCTCACTCTCGCATCCAAGACTTCTCACGGGCTGTCCCTCACCTTTGGAACTCTCTCCCTCAGCCGGTTCGTCATGCCACGAGTCTGGAAACCTTCAAACGTACTCTGAAAACACACCTGTTCAGACAAGCCTATAATTTGCTATAGGCAGCACTGAAAGCACACTGGCTCACCCACTAATCCTTGTGTTTCCTTCCCTTTTGTTTCCTCCCCACTACCCTCCAGATTGTAAGCCCGCAAGGGCAGAGACCTCCTCCTAGTGTTTCTCATACTGCTGTTATTTTAACATATGTACATGTACCAACTACATATCAACTATGTATGTATCTGTATTTATTCTATTCAATGTCATGACTGTACAGTGTCTTGTATTTCTTATGTATATTTGTTCCCCATTATTTGTTTGTACTATGTACAGCGCTACGGAAGATGTTGGCACTATATAAATAAATAAAAAAAAATAATAATAATAATAATAATAAAGGTACTAACTGCAGCGTACTAAGAGCACCTCACAGGACATGGAGATGCTCTGATTCATCTCAGTTTTGTCCTCGTCAAAGTCACTCAGATCTTTGTGCTTGCTTCTTCCAATACATCACCCTCAAGAACTGACTGTTCACTTGCTGCCTAATACATCCTTCCCTTTATTGTCATTGTTGGGAAGCAGCCCATGTTATTTACTTCACCTGCTTGTTGCTCATTGGTATATACTTACAGCAGACTCTACTGAGAAAAAACTTACTAAGGGGAAAGGGGTGGGACATAAACCTCAAAAAACAGTAGTTCATTGGTTAGTAATTTTCATAAACAGTACTGATCAACAAATATCCCCATCCCCCACCCCAACTACACTCTCTATTATGAACTATTATGAACTTCCCTAAAAAAAATTGAAATTGCCTTTAAGCTGGATGTGAAGGCTTCATATGACCCTGCGTCATGGTGCGGCAAAAGGGTCATATGATATCCATAGGCTCGCCCCCAGCTAGTGTCATATTACCTGCTGGGCAGAAACTTGCATCTACCTTGTGACGAGCTGCGGCGAAACAGAGCGAGGCTCCGCAGAACACCATCAATGCCAAATTTTGTTTCTTTAATATTCAAAAATACAAAACATTAGCGACAGAAAGGTGTACGTGTTTTAGGTCTAAAGCTGGCCCTTAGCTAAAGCCTGGTTAAAAACAAATACATCCCACATAACGTTTCTTGCAAATTGTAATGGTAACATATGCAAGAAACAGTATGAGGAATTCACAATAACCTGCCCACAGAGACATAGACAAATAATTGCTTAATGTTATATTGGGGAGGGTTGGCTAACCACCAATATCTCCAAGGCAGCTAAACACTGTGCACATAAAGATGATATGAAAGGTTTTTAATTTCAATCCTTGGAGAGGGTTCACCTGCCAAAATGGGGGTGGGGGTGACAGGCAGCCTATTGGGCCAATCAAAGTGCGGGGATCACGCCCTACAGAGACACTGGACCTGGCAGGGCTCAAGGTGGTATTAAAGGAGCGGCCAGTACTTAGAAAGGAGCGGGCGAAAGTTAGCAGCACACGCTATGCAGCACTACCGCACGTAGCCTGCGCACAGGATTTTTAACTCGCACTGCTCAATTTAAGTTTAAATCAGTGCAGCTTAGTGAATCAAGGCCATAATAAAATATTTATACAAATATGAGAGGTGTACTCTTATGGGATACCGTAGATTCTACCACAGTGCAGTTTCACTATTCCTTCCCATAGGTGATCTCTGTGACCTGTGCATTTTTTTGTTCAGTATGGATGCTGTCATCTTTATTGCAGTGTCAGCACTTCAAACAACAGCTTGGCAAAATGCTGTACATTGTCCTCTCTCGCTCCTTCTGCTCCACTTATCACCTTGTTATCCAAAATAATTGTAAGTCAGGGAAGTGCTTTATTAATAGTTATGATCGTGAAGGAAGTTAAAACTTCAATTTTTTGAAAAGAGGAACCCATGATTAATAGGAAATGGCTGTAAATCATCCTAATTTCTTGCAGTGATAAGATGGACATCTTAGTATGCAGTGTCTCGCATTAAGTGAAAATGAAAGTTCTAGACAAAGGTGTGCTTTAACCACTTGAGGACCGCAGTGTTAAACCTCCCTAAAGACCAGGCCTCTTTTCACTAAATGGGCCACTGCAGCTTAAAGGCCTCGCTGCAGGGCCGCACAACTCAGCAAACTCAGCATACAAGTGATCCCCCCTCTTTTCTCCCCACCAACAGAGATTTCTGTTGGTGGGGTCTGATTCCCCCCCTCCCCAAATGTTTGTTTATTTTTTTTGTAATTTTTTTTTTATAAAAGTGTGTATTTTTATTATTATTTCCACAGCCAGCCAATCACTGCGATCAGCTGTCATAGGCTTCAGCGGATTGCTTGTCTCCCCCAGGGGGACAGCTGTGTCACATGGCTGTCCCCAGTACAGCACTGCCGTGGATCGCATAGCTGTACAGACTTCGCTGCCTAACAGTCTCCTAGCGACATTTGCTGCTGGGAGGCTGATGGTGGAGCTTAGCTCCATCATTCAAGCAGGAATGCGCACGCATCAGCGTTAGTTATCTCCTGCAAAACAGGCCAGCAGGACCTTATGCCGTCAGGTGGTCCTGGGGCTGCGCCCATCGGCGACACGCGGTCAGCTAGAGGTTACAGAAAATACATAAACATGCTATTATAAACATTATTTTCTTAACAGGTTTGGGACTGCTTGTAGTTAAAACTATGCAGCACTTGTAGCTGCTTGAGCCTGATGTGACATTAGTCTGAACTACACTGGCTCCCTCTCACGGGACATGATAGCCCGCCCCCCGCCGGCATGGCAACACCTGTGCTTCGTACCTCAGCCAGTTTCATTGGCAAGCCAATTGGTGAGTCAATGACAGTGATTACAAATAAAACAGTAAAGAAGAAAAATCTCTGGTTCTTAGGGGACCAGAGCTGTGCAGACCCAAATGAATTAAAGTACTCTGAACTGAGATGTGGAGGCTACCATATTTATTCCCTTTTTAACAATACCTTTTGTCTGGCCTGCTACTGATTTATTTAACTGCAGTAGTGTCTGATTCACACACCTGAAACAAGAATGTGGCTAATCCAGTCAGACTTCAGTCAGAAACCTCTGATCTGCATGCTTGTTCGGGGTCTATGGCTAAAAGTATTAGAGGCAGAGGGTCAGCAGGACTGCCAGGTAATTTGCATTCTTTAAAAGGAAATAAAAATGTCATCCTCCATATCACTCCCAGTTCAGGTGTGCTATGAGAAAGAATCCATTCTCCAACTGATATAGCACACATTTTTCTGCACAATGCAGAGAAGCATACAGTCAATGTGCTGTAACCGTTAACGCACACACAGGGCCGGATTTACCATAAGGCACTGTAGACACGTGCCTACAGGCGCCTGAGGATGGAAAGGCAGCTTATTCCCCTCCCTGAGCATGAGCTTCCCTATGCAGAATCCTTAGGAGAGTGTAAATCAAAGGTTACTCACCCAGCTCTTGGCATTCCACTGACTAGATCTCCCTTCATTCAGAGGCACATCTAGCTACTCAATTCTGAGGGTACCTTTAGCTACAGGTACACCTACCTACCTGTAGCTACCTATGACGGGCAAGATAAGTAAGGGAGAAGTGACAGTTGGGCCAGCCAGCACACTTGCGGTGCAGTTCGGTGGGGGTTTGTAGGTTTATGGAGGGTGAAGTCTAGGGTGCCAGGAAATCTGTGTCTATAGGCTCCTGTGGTGTAAATCCGGGCCTGCGCACACATTTTGGAGTAACACACTGTATGCAGTGCATTACCACCCTGCACTCAGGTGAAATCAACTCAGCCACGCACTGTGAATGTCACATAGAAGTGCGGTAAGCCACGTTGCAAAGCGCCCCGTTACACCTTAACGCACCACTGTGGCCTTAGTCAGGCATGGGAAGCTTCTCTGGAAACCCCAACTCACAGGTTTTGGCTTCCTAACAATGTCCTTCTAAAAGACAGTAGTTCATTAGGTTCCTATCCTCTTCCACAAATATACAGAGGATATTATTAGTATTTCTTTGATATGGCACTTCAGCAATGCTTTGCGCTCTAATAAATTGGCTCTTGGAGAGTCTTTTAAAAATCATCAACGCATTAAAACTAGTTCTGAGTAAGGCATTGTTGGCATCAGTGGTTTGCAATACAAATCAGTATTGATCTAACCATGAGAGAACTCAACCAGAACATCAAGAAAAGGCAATTTAAATGCATGATATTCAAGAGTGAACATTACAGTGTGATGTAAAGCTTTTTAACTTAAATCCCATATCCAGGCGCAGATCTAAAAATACCATCTAACAGCTTAGTAACTGGAGTTACTCAAATGTTAACTTTTTATATGAAATGAAGATTTTGCAGTTAAAAATCCTATTTTTGAAATTTTAATCATATGACCACAAGTGGCTGGGTAAAGCGAGTGTATTTCAGGGTTTATGTGTGGGGTTGCTGCTTGATTGCATCATCCAATCATTCAGACTGCAGGGGAGAAGGTGCAGACTGAATCTCTCTGAGAAGATTGCAGGCTGAAGCAGTGACAGTCTGTGCAGGAAGTGGCCAATATCTGGGCTTCTGACCAGATACGGTAAAGTTACTTCAATATTATTGGGAGTGAGTCAAAAAGAAAAACGACTCTTAGTTCAAAAAAGAAGATCCCCACTTGAGCAGGCCACCACGCTCAAAGTGACAACAAGTTTGTATGTAGGAGGGTCAATTTAAATGATAAAACCACATAGAAAATATTTGAATCTAATATTTTCTATGTAGTTTCATCTTTTAAATTGACCTTCTTACATACAAACAGCTACTGTAAATGAGCACTATAGCAAAATTAGCAAAACATAAAATAGAAAAATGACCATACAATACAGTAAGGAAGTAGTGAGAATAGTAATGGTTCAATAGAAAGTTAAAAATTAATCTTTTTAAATTAAACATAAAGTCCAATGGCAAATACTCTTACTGATGGACTCTGGATGAGTTTATTCTGGCCACATGGGAGGAAACATGCAGACTAGAGATCCCATTTCGGTCATCAGACTCATTGATGGATCATTCCAACAACATCCTCGACTACGGCAGCGTAGCACCTATAGGACCCCAGATTGATACTCACAGGCAGAGCTGCGGACAGATGCTGCATCACAGAAGCTGGTGAAGTGTACTGAGCATGTGCCGTTCTGCTGCATGCGCAGTACACTTTGCCGGTTTTAGTTTAGCTATAGTGCTCCTTTAAAAATTATCCATATAATGTCAGTTAATAAAAGTAATAAATTTATAGACATATTAAAGGAAGTCCTATAACAGGGTGTCATGTTAATGTATTTGCCATAGGTAATTCAATTACAAAACAATTCTCTTATCCTACATCTTTTTGTACAGTTCATTTCAATACAAAATGTTCAATTTAGAGCAAATCTAACTGCTGTTTCCCAGCCTGTTTAATGAAATATTCAATTGATCAGACCCTGAAAATTTATTGTAAGTTATTGGTCAGTCTGCATGTTAGGAATCGGACCTCATGTTAGGAAATGGAAATTGGAACATAGTTCCCTGCGTTCTTGTTATACTCTTTGTGGGCCTGTTAGATGGAGAGCTAGCAGGAGTGTTGCTTTTATCTGGTGATAGCAGTAGGTATTGCAGCAATCTTACTTGGTTCTCACTAGGCTAATTATTTCCCACATGAGCCTGTTTTGCAGTTGTTGACTTGCAGCTGAGCTAATTAATGTCCTGATGAGCCTTGTTTGCATTAGCTCTCTGATTGGTTGCTTGTCACATAAAAGTGTTGCCCTGCCTGGGCTCCATGCCCATTATAGAGTGCAGGGTGAAGGGGATGAATAATGCCCTCTGTCATCGACAGGGAAAAACTAAAGAAACGTTTTTTTTTGTACAATCTTACCAAAGCTATGTTGTAGACTGAGTGGATGTACTTTGAATGGATATTTTAGGTAGTCCCTCATATTACATAGAAATGGTAAGAATGTACAAAAACGATTGTATGATTAGGTAAATCCAGATAGATTCAAGCATTTGCACTGTGCTGTCAAAAGCGACATGACTGTGGCTAGTGATGTGTTACTTTCAATAGAACCATTCTCCACTGCTGTTGCATGTAGGCACAGCTCCAAAGCATCAGAGGTGGCAGGTTTGGGCTTCTGTTACAGTTAAGATAATGCTTAGATGAACTTATACTCTACGTTGATCGATAGCAATGTGTAATCCCTGGCTTAGTAAATGGCTTAGTAAATTACCCAATAAATATGTAATATTGTTTTTTATGGACCCATAAGCTATGTAAACCTATTGGAATAGAGTTGCCTGTTAGAATCAAACTTTATCAGGCGACACTGCAGTGTAGGCAATGGGCATAGTGGACAGACGCAATCCCATGGCCACAGCCAAAATGCACCTTCTTCTATAAGGGAGAGGGGCTGACACCACGGCGCACGTTGGAGAATCATCTGATGGGTGGGGTAAGGGGGGGGGGAACAATGCACTTGGAGATTGCTGTTCTTTAACAATCCAGCATGTCAGGATCATTTAAGCAATCCTGAAATGAGAAAAATAAATAAATAAAAGAGTTACCTACTCACCTACAGAGTGGGAAAGCAGGAGTCTTCCCGGTCTTCTCACCGTGTGTTCGTTCCACCAGTTATTCAAACTGCAATTCAAATACGTCTTCAGCCCTCCTTGGGCAGCCGTCAGAAGTACTCGTGTCCCCTCTGTACTTCCAAAGATGAGTACAGAGTACAGGTACAGGTAACACATACGGTGGACCAAGTACTTCTGACGGTTTCTGATGAACTTTTTTTTTACTAGCTGCAGGGTTGCTTTAAGCAACCCAGGAGACATCTGTACACATGCTAGATTCCAGGCCAAGATGGCCTCTGAACAGCTGCCATAGACAAGTTTACTTGTCACTCACTATAGCTTTAGACATTGTCTGCATTTGGATTTATTTATATATTTCTTTTTGTTCCTCAGAATGGTATATAACATTATGCTGTTCAATATGGAGGGATGGTGCATTCATGTTACCCAGAAGTATATGAAGCATGTTTGGTTATAGCAAGTGTGGTGCATAAAAACAGTGGTTAAAGTGCTGGTTTGGTTCACATACTTTAAATTCATGCCCATTATTTGGTCCAGTCTATAAAGTGCTGTGACCATGTCCACTGTTACGCGCAGTGCACTATGGGCCTGATGCAGTAAACTCCGGTAAACTTGCTGTGTGCAAGGAGCACACAGCAATTTTACAATTACTAGCACAGGGGGAGCACCGACCATTAACCCTGAGTGCCATGCATGTTCCAGTTTTAACGTGCGATGTAATGCATGTTACCAAAGCAATGCATATATTATAGTGGTAACGTGTGTGGTGCTAAGGGTTAATGGCCGGTGCTCCCCTGTGCACAGCGGTACTATCCTTGTTTACCAGAGTTTACTGCATCGGGCCTTATGACACTAAGCACACTGCGCAATGTTTGCTCATAAACGTGCCCAAGGGTGCCCTAGGTCTTTTAAGACCCTGACAAAGCCCTGTGTTGGGCAGCTTAATTATTATTTGTTAGAAAAAATAAAGCAGAAGGCTCTAATATTCAGGGAACACAGAAGATGTCTGAGTCTGATCTCTCTCTCTCTCTTGCGCACGTTCTCAGAGTTCCTGGCTCCTTATTTCAAATGTCAACAATACACTCACTTCCTTTTGGCAATCTACTAATAGATCACAATCAGTGGTTTGCTTCTGCTATAGAGATTCCAGCAGGGACTAGTGAGGACATATTTTTAATGTTTTTTTATTATAAAAAAAATGTAATACAGTACTTAATTTAATAGACCAGCATCTGTTCATTCAGAATGACCCCATTGATTTGTTGTCTGCATGTTAGCCCAAGCTGTTAATAAATGGCTTCTATGAATGCAGTGTGTCATGACAACAGCATTATGCATTATTTATATTCCCGCTCATCCGTAGAAATTACCTTTGTATGAAGAAGTAGATTTCTTGTTCACCTATAGAAAATCTAGAGGGACAGGTTTGGGCGATGATGCTTTTAGAAATGAAATTGCTTATGCTATACAGGCAGATGAAGACAGACGACACATTGAAGGTCAAAGTGTGAAATTAAACCTTGATTGGAAAATATATTTCATTAATCCTCTTATTAGATTTTGTCAGGAGACACAAACGCACCGCTATAGGTAGAAAGCAATAAGCTTTTCCACGATAACATATTAGTTCCAGATTAAGTTGCATTTTCAGTACTCCAGCATGAAGTGTAGTTATATGAAAGAAATCAGTAAGTTGGCTGCTGGCATACATCGTATGCAGTAAGGGATGCTATTTCACTCTTATTTCTTCTGTTATTTGTATATCTTATATTTTATATATATTTTAAAGCCCTACATCAGGATAAATATTGTAAGTGTTAGGATTCTTCGTGTGGCATGTTCTGTCCATTGCAGGTGGAGCCGCAAATGGACAGTTCCGGTTTGTCAGCCTGCATTCGGTTGTGCATTTGCAGTGAGTCACGTTGTCATTTGGAATTGCTCTGCAGTTCTGGACAGCTCAGAATGCTGTCATTATTCCACCAATAGTTTGCTGCAACCAAACTGCAGCCAGATAGCCCTGGATTTCCTGCATGCATGTTCTTGCATGGTACTGCATGCATTTGCTATGATGGTCTTTCAGCTAGCAAATGGTGTTCTGGCCAGCACAGGATTGAGTGATTGCCATTCAGCTGTGTGGGGATTTGCATGCTTGCATCCATTGGCTGATGCCAGCATAACGGCCTGCCTCTCCTGCTAGACCCCGACCCGTCATAGTTCCAGCTCTGTCTAAGCTGTTACTGGGCCCCTTGATATTGTAAAATATATTCCTTGTCTTAGTTCAGTTAGTCCTGTGCAGCTACGTTATATATTTCCCACGGGGACATATATACGTACTCCTTCTAGTATAGATATTTTGAATTGCCTAGCCTTGTTCGCTGTATTGCTCCTGATCCTAGCCAGTCTTCCTTGCTTATGTTATATATCGGTTCCTTGCCAATATATACATATGTTAGTCAGTCGTTTGTAGTTTCATTGATAGCTGTAAATTGTAATACGCTAGGAAATCATATCTATTGTATATTTGTCTATGTATTACGTTTGCCTGCCTTTTGATTCTGCTATTGCCTGACTATTCTGTCCTGTCCTTGCGAGGTGGCCATTGCTGCGGTTGCTATTGGTTACCTCACTCTTGTCTTTGTGAATGCTTGCTGTCACTGAGGCAGTGACTAGATTAGCAAGCATTCATTCTGTCAGCCTCTGTCCTCCTCGTCCTGTCCTTGCAGGTAGCCATTGCTGTGGTTGCTATTGGTTACCTCACTCCAGTCTGTCTTGTCTCTGTCTGAATGTTTGCTATCGCAAGAGCAGTGCAACATCGCACTGCGCTGCCATTGCATCTTATCAGAAGGCCAGAGCTGCAGTTGCTCTGGGCAGCCTGTGTAGCCTCTTCCATTATTCAGCTCTCAGCCTTGTTGTGCTGGCTGGTCAGAAAGTATGACTCCCCAGCGTTACACAAAGTTTCGATTGTATAGAGATTAAGTTAAGATTGTATAGAAAAATCCAAACTTCTTTTGAGCTTTACTGTCTCTTCACTGGGTTCACCCAAATGCAATAATAGCTAAGAGATAAAAAATGTTTCAAAACAAAGGCATTTAACCTCTTTCCACACTACCCTAAAGTCAAAATGTGTTCAAAGTGTATGGCTTTAAAGTCCCCCTGAAGTGACATGTGGCATGATGTGATAAACATACATATAAGACTAGGCCTGCTAAGAAATTGTCTGAAGTTCTTTTCTGTTTTCTAATACTGAAAAAGTTAAAAAAAAGGGAGTTTTTATCTATGCTATTACAAAGCACAGAGGGGAGGAATAATGGCAGTGCACATTCACTGTCACTTTAAGTAATAAAATAAGTTGACACATCCTGATTACTGAAAGTTTGGCAGATATGACGGCGTTGAGAAAAGTTGTTTACTGTTTAATACGTCCTGATAAGACTACTTATACACTATGTTAAGTGTATCTCTCGTCTTAATTTATGAGCTAATGGTTAGTTTCTATTACCTCTTTGGTTGCTACAGCAACTTTTACCTATATATGATTCAGAGCTCAATTATTGGCTCAGAATTATGGGTAATGTAGTCCTTTGCAATGCGTCCCTATGGACGCATTTACAGGCGTATGACGTCTCACGCCGTCTTGTTCTGCCAAACCCGAAGCTCCAATCACAGAGGGTACGGCTTTCCGGAAGAGGCGGGGTTTGACTCCGTCTTTAGCCCGGAACTAGCCGCCCTCTGACCTAAGGTGGTACGCAGCGTGACCAAGTGTCTTTGTGACACGAAATGGCCGTGCTCTCCGCCATCCTCACTCGCCACCCACCTCCTCCACCACCACCGTTTTGCATGGGTCATGTTACTAGAAGACTGATGTAAGAGATCCGATGTGATGTAATGTCACTGCTGAAAATAAACACGCACATCAAAGGACGGAAGGTGCACGTATTTTCTTCTACTAATTCAAAGATTTACCTTTCCTTTCTCTGTGACATGACGGAGCACACGTCCTCAAGGTGATTGACAGCAAGGATCAAGACAGAGGTGATGAGAGTAATCATTGCTTTTTTTTTCCTTCCACTGTACATTTTGAATGGGAGTGCTGCACTATTTTCGCTTTTTTCTTTTGCGAACTTCTTTTGGGCTTTACTGTGTCTTCACTGGGTTCACCCAAATGCAATAATAGCTAAGAGATAAAACATTTTTTTTTCAAAACAAAGAAATTTAACCTCTTTCCACACTATCCTAAAGTCAAAATGTGTTCAAAGTGTATGGCTTTAAAGTCCCCCTGAAGTAACATGTGACATGATGTGATAAACATAGGTACATATAAGACTAGGCCTACTAAGAAATTGTCTAAAGTTCTTTTCTGTTTTCTAATACAGAAAAAGTTAAAAAAGGGAGTTTTCATCTATGCTATTACAAAGCACAGAGGGGAGGAATAATGGCAGTGCACACAGACTCACCTACTCATGGTTCCAGGCGCTGGAGTTCCCCTCTATACTCTCTGCACTACCACCGGCAGTATGCGCAGGGAGGCAGATGCGGCAGGAGTGCGGAGAGGGGGCGGACATGGCACACTACAAGACGGGTGCCGAGGGCAGGTGCTGGCCCCCCTCCCTGCGCCCTAGCAGCTGCGACCATCATAGTGAAGGACAACAGGCTGCCAATCACAGAAGTGTGGGAAGGGAAAACGAGAGGGATAGAGGTTTCAGCCAATCAGGCTGAATTAGCATGTACTGCAACTTCCCTTCTGCGACAGTCATACGAGATAAGAGCCTGGGAGCATGGGGAATGATAATCTATTGGTAAAAAAAGTGAGATTGATTTTAAACTTTTGAATTGACTGGATAGCATCATTTTTACTTATAACAGCTACTAATAGAGGATTGATTTTGGATTTTATGCCTGATAGTTACTCTTTAATGCTGTGTAATGTATTATCCACCACTGTATAAAAATCTGTAGTTGATTTGTTCATTGCAGCAGCTGTAATCCGTAATCCACCATTGTCGTGTATTGTTAATTGATGTATTACTTATACTGTATTGTTATGCTCTGCATTCTGTTGTGCGGCTCCACGAATGATGCTGGTGCTATATATAGTATATATATATATATATATATATATATATATATATATATATACAGGATCTTCTCAAAAAATTAGCATATTGTGATAAAGTTCATTATTTTCTGTAATGTACTGATAAACATTAGACTTTCATATATTTTAGATTCAAATACACACAACTTAAGTAGTTCAAGCCTTTTATTGTTTTAATATTGATGATTTTGGCATACAGCTCATGAAAACCCAAATTTCCTATCTCAAAAAATTAGCATATTTCACCCAACCAATAAAAGAAAAGTGTTTTTAAAACAAAAAAAGTCAACCTTCAAATAATTATGTTCAGTTATGCACTCAATACTTGGTCGGGAATCCTTTTGCAGAAATTCAATGCGGCGTGGCATGGAGGCAATCATCCTGTGGCACTGTTCAGGTGTTATGGAGGCTCAGGATGCTTCGATAGTGGCCTTAAGCTCATTCAGAGTGTTGGGTCTTGCGTCTCTCAACTTTCTCTTCACAATATCCCACAGATTCTCTATGGGGTTCAGGTCAGGAGAGTTGGCAGACCAATTGAGCACAGTAATACCATGGTCAGTAAACCATTTACCAGTGGTTTTGGCACTGTGAGCAGGTGCCAGGTCGTGCTGAAAAATGAAATCTTCATCTCCATAAAGCTTTTCAGCAGATGAAAGCATGAACCCACTTTTGAACCAGAAACAGCGGCAGAAGCGGCTGACCTGGGCTACAGAGAAGCAGCACTGGACTGTTGCTCAGTGGTCCAAAGTACTTTTTTCGGATGAAAGCAACTTTTGCATGTCATTTGGAAATCAAGGTGCCAGAGTCTGGAGAAAGACTGGGGAGAGGGAAATGCCAAAATGCCTAAAGTCAAGTGTCAAGTACCCACAGTCAGTGATGGTCTGGGGTGCCATGTCAGCTGCTGGTGTTGGTCCACTGTGTTTTATCAAGGGCAGGGTCAATGCAGCTAGCTATCAGGAGATTTTGGAGCACTTCATGCTTCCATCTGCTGAAAAGCTTTATGGAGATGAAAATTTCATTTTTCAGCATGACCTGGCACCTGCTCACAGTGCCAAAACCACTGGTAAATGGTTTACTGACCATGGTATTACTGTGCTCAATTGGCCTGCCAACTCTCCTGACCTGAACCCCATAGAGAATCTGTGGGATATTGTGAAGAGAAAGTTGAGAGACGCAAGACCCAACACTCTGAATGAGCTTAAGGCCACTATCGAAGCATCCTGAGCCTCCACAACACCTGAGCAGTGCCACAAGCTGATTGCCTCCATGCCACGCCGCATTGAATTTCTGCAAAAGGATTCCTGACCAAGTATTGAGTGCATAACTGAACATAATTATTTGAAGGTTGACTTTTTTTGTTTTAAAAACACTTTTCTTTTATTGGTCGGATGAAATATGCTAATTTTTTGAGATAGGAAATTTGGGTTTCCATGACCTGTATGCCAAAATCATCAATATTAAAACAATAAAAGGCTTGAACTACTTCAGTTGTGTGTATTTGAATCTAACATATATGTTTATCAGTACAATTACAGAAAATAATGAACTTCATCACAATCAGCTAATTTTTTTTTAGAAGATCCGGAATATATATATATATATATATATATATATATATATATATATATATATATATATGTGTGTGTGTGTGTGTGTGTGTGTGTGTGTGTGTGTGTGTGTGTGTAAATAGAATTCCCAATTGTTTTAATAACATGACATTCCCTTTTCTATGTAAGTGTATCTATACTAGCTACATATTGGTAACATGTATACCATAAATACGATATTTTCTTCAAACCACGCATTATTAGCTTTTTGCTTATCAGAGTCAGAATCATAATTATCTTTATTCGCCAAGTGTGACACAAGGTGCCACACCCGGAATTATTTGTGGACACATGGCAGACAAGGTCGGTAGTGCAAGTTGACATCATCAACATAGTGCAGATAGTGGTTACATAGCATGCAACAGTATCACAGTGACAGTATAACTACAACAATACTAACAATAACAAAACATCAACAATAACCAACAATTACGTCAATAACCAAGCACATAGTGCGGATACAGCCCCATCGTGTGGGAATCAATCAATACCAAGTAAAACCTTTCCATTGAAAGTAACTTCCCATTAGCATTGCATGAGAGAGAAGATTGCCTGTGGTGAATACAAGATCAAATGCCAACAGATGTGACCATACAAGACAAGACCCAATTTAAATAAAATATCTTGAGCAAATCCCAAACACACAAATGTCATCTTAAACCTTTCACTGCTACATGCTTTCATGATCTTCATTCACTGTGTGAATACAGTGCACATTACAAACATATAAGTTTAGTGAAAAAAAAAAAGTTAGGCATCAGAAGAAGGAGGGTTCTGTGTGAGAGTAGGGTTAGGTTTAGTTATAGTAAAATATTGGTAATATTTATAAGTGTTTTTCACCCCGCGCCCTTTTAATATAATTATTTTACCATATTTATTAGCCTAGCAGAGATAAAAAGATATTTTGAAATTTCGGCTTCACCTCGGGCCCTTTTAATACTGTTATTTTAACATATTTATTATTATAATGGAGATAAAGGTGCAGAAATGATAAAAAATAAACTTTGTTACAAACAATATGTTGAGATTTCGGCTTTACCCTGCACCCTTTTTTCCTCATGCCCTTATTCAACGTATGCCCTGCGGGCCTCTTGGCCCATTGTGGAAAAGGGTGAGAACATTGGGGAGTACACATAAAATGTTTGCTGGGGGAGCTAAATATTGGAAAGGCTCCATCAAAGGTTTGCCAGAAGGTACCCATGACATGTAGTTATGCCACTTGTGCAAATATTTACCACAACTATATTTGTGGCAGCGGCACTCTATAATCTCAAAACCTCAGGGAAAAAAATGACAATGTATACCCAAAATGTCTGGGCACATTTTCTGCAAAACAGGAAGAATACTTGTAAGGGCCCATTCACACTTGAAGGTCGCAAAATGGCACTTAGCACTATCGTTTTGCGAGGGTGATTTTACCGTGATTAGCACGGTAAAATCACCGTACACTCTCGCATTTCCCGACGATGGCGATCAGCAGTTTTTTTAAGCACTGTAGTGCAATCCAGAATCGTGCAAAAATGCTGCAGGCAACATGTTTTGCATCGCTAATCGCACAACGCCCGCGATCAGTGGCAATCTCGGCAGTAAGATCACTGCAATATAATTATAATTGCGCTAGCACTTTAAAAAGCGCTAGTGCTTTGGCGATTAGCAAGAATCACCGCATTGTATGCTAAAAACTTGAATACATTTCCTTTTTAGTTCATAAATTGATAATGAATGTAAAGTTATTGTTAAATGTATAATATTTGCGTCATAACGGTGCTTTTCTATAAAGGCTCGGCGTCCTAATTGTGTGTCTGCAATGTGACATGTGGGCGTATGATATGTGTTTGGAGATGGTGGTGGCAAGAGGGGTGGTGGGAAGGTTTTTTTTTCAATTGCCTTAATACATTTTGATTTTCTTTCTTTTGTTTCTTTTGCATATATATAAATTATGTTCTTTTCATATTGACCATTTGTTGCCAGCTGGACAAAGAGCTGACCTTCCTTTAGATTATGCTGCAGTGTGTGTACTTTAGCTTCCACAACATAGTACTAAGTGATTGATTGTGTTCAGCAAACAGAATGCTATCTCCCTGGGCAGGGGGTGGAGGGGTGGACATGCAGATAAGCAGTTACCCTGTAGAAGACTCTCCAGCATCAGGCTTATGAGGAGAATGTGAGGTTTGATCCTGCTCAGTATTTCATCGCTCCTTGTAGAAAATGACATCCAGACAGTACGCACAGTATTTATTCCTGTTGCCTTTTTCACCTTTAGAAAGTGCCAGATATATGTTTCCAGTTGTATAATGAGCTCTGTGCACTGTAAGCATGACCTTGTTTATGTGATCTTCTGACCACTGGGTTCAGCTGTTAATATAAATTCTAAATTGTCAGGAGTTGGCATTGCTGAAATATAATGGGCTTTTTTTCAGCAGGTTTTCAGCGTAGTACTAGTGTAGCAGTGCAGATAATAATGCTCTAAGAAAAACGCTGAGAATGCTTTGTTGTAATGGAAAAAGTGATATAAGAATCGTGGTCCGGCATGATAGCAAACCTTTGTTGTTTGACCAAAGCAATATGTTCTCATATACAGTATACCCATATTTATTTATTTCAACTATCACTTTATATTTCATTGTTCTGACGGAGGCCCCTTTTATACCTGCAGGTCAAACCTGCGTTGAATTTTATCGCAAGGGTCCGCAAAAGCATTGAAAGTCTATGGAGACTTTCGTACCTAATGCGGTCTGTTGCAGTGCGCTAAAAGTATCCAACTCAACGCAAGGGCTGCAGCATGTTACCACAACACCACACTTAACACACAGAGCTTGGTGTAATGTGAGTCTAATGCAGTAAGTTGAAATTGCGGAGCAGGGTGCATTGCGGCGCACATGTGGGGATCGACGGAAACGTACTTACTCCCCAGCAGGGAGTACGTCACTAAACTTGACTATGCATATAATTGAAATTTTTTTGCGTTGCGATGCAATGTGGTAGGAGCTTTTCTGAAAAGATTTTTATCAGAATTTAAATATATTAGCTGTCAAGTACAGTATGTATCAGTTGCTGTCAGTTATAACTGAAAGGACAACTGATGGGTAAGGTCCATGTTTCCCTATGGTTGAAGTGGGTGATATTACAGTCAAAACAGTTTGCTAACCAGGAAGAACCAGGAATGGTAATGGCCATTTTTTAAAATAGAGAATGGAGAATTTAATTTATCATAGTGGACAAACAGGACTCAGGGAGCTAGTCTACTTTAGGGGACCCACCGTAAATCCCCATAGAGAATTTGAGCTGTGCAGAAAACGGAGCGAATTTCCGCTTTCAGCTCTTCTAAAACCCCACAAGTTATATATCTATGGAAAGCTGAGAATGTACTCTAACGAATAATGGTACTTTCGGTGAGCAAAAGGTGAAACTCACCTTGTACGAGGCGCCGAACGGCCGCGATCGCGGCTCCGACGGCCATCTTGGTTCTGTGCTGCTCCTATTTTTCTCCCTCCTCATTGGAGGGATTGTTAGCTGGGGGCGTGCCAGAGAAAAGGGAAAAAAAAAAAAACACAAAAAAAGTGAAACGTGGGAAGGGCAGAAGAAGAGACCTGTGAATTTTTTTTTAGCTCAGAGGACACACTTGTGTACGCAGGGGCACTACAATTGCGTCAATGAACACTTTTTTTTAAGGCGGACGCCTGTCTCAAAAGGACAGGCAATATGGATACAGACTGCCTGTCCAAATATAGACATTTGGCAACCCTGATGGGGCCCCTTAGACCCTGAATGGGGCCCTAAGCAGATGCTTGAGATGCCTGGTTGATAATCTGGCCCTGCTTCGCTGACATGGAACCATTCACACTGTGCATTGTGTAAAAAAAGGACCACTGTGGCCATTCTGTGCTCCACTGTAAAGTTTCTTGCCTTTTACAGTATGCTGTCCTGGCTCTTGTAAATACTTAGTGGTGCCTTGCCAATCTTTCCTTCTTTTGGTGCTTTAGCCATTAGCCATTTATTTAGGAAAGGGTTCTTTACAGTAAGAGTGATTAAGATGTGGAATGCATTGCCACAGGAAGTCGTTATGGCAAACTCTATACCTGCATTTAAAGAGACACTGAAGCGAAAAAAAATATATGATATAATGAATTGGTTGTGTACTATGAATAATTACTAGAAGATTAGCAGCAAAGAAAATATTCTCATATTTTTATTTTCAGGTATACAGTGTTTTTTCTAACATTGCATCATTCTATAATATGTGCAGATTACACAACACTCAGCATTCAAAATGAGTCTTTCAGAGCAGTCTGTGAACTAATGAACTCTCCACTAGCAGAGGAAAAGTAAACAGTTCAATTACAGTTGAGATAATAAAAGTCAGATAACAGCCCTCTCCACGACCAAGTTAGTCGGAGAGCTTAATAGCTTTTTTGCATAGAGATAACAACTGGAGTTTCTCAACTCTTCCTGTACTGGAAACAATTAGACTGATGTATCTGATCTTAATGTTTTTTTCTTAGCTGTACTACACATACAAATCATAATATCATCATTTTTTTCTCGCTTCAGTGTCTCTTTAAAGGGGGCTTAGATGCTTTCCTTGCGTTGAAAGACATCCATGGCTACAATTACTAGGTAATGCCTAATGATGTTGATCCAGGGATTTTATCTGATTGCCATCTGGAGTCGGGAAGGAATTTTTCCCTTTAGGGGCCAATTGGACCATGCCTTGTAAGGGTTTTTTCGCCTTCTTCTGGATCAACAGGGATATGTGAGGGAGCAGGCTGGAGTTGTACTTTAGACTGGTTGAACTCGATGGACGTATGTCTTTTTTCAACCAAAATAACTATGTAACTGTGTAACTATGTAACTATGTAACTGCATTCTAGAGGAATAGTCAGCCAGATGCTAATAATTTCTGGTTGATGTAAATTTTATGTTAATTTTATGCAGCTTGGAGTTGGAGCAGTCACACTCATCAGCTACCACAATTCCAAGCTTTATACATTCACAAAAAGTTAACATAAAATGTACATGAACTCAATTTTTTTTATCATCTACTTTACCACCTTTACCCAGGACTATTTGACTTTTAACCACTTGAGGACCCACCCTTTACCCCCCCTTAACGACCAGCGCTGTTGTTGCTGATCTGTGCTGGGTGGGCTCTCCAGCCCCCAGCACAGATCAGCGTGCAGGCAGAGCGACCA
This sequence comes from Hyperolius riggenbachi, assembly GCF_040937935.1. Classification (NCBI taxonomy): domain Eukaryota; kingdom Metazoa; phylum Chordata; class Amphibia; order Anura; family Hyperoliidae; genus Hyperolius; species Hyperolius riggenbachi. Next base: position 182,453,215 of record NC_090647.1, read on the forward strand.
GATCGCCCCCCTTTTTTCCCCACTAGGGGGATGATGTGCTGGGGGGGTCTGATCGCTCCTGCCTGCGGGTGTTGCGGGGGGGGGGGCACCTCAAAGCCCCCCTCCGCGGCGAAATCCTCCCCCTCCCTCTCCTACCTGGCCCCCCCTGGAGATCCGGGCTGCACAGGACGCTATCCGTCCTGTGCAGCCAGTGACGGGACCTCCCCTGTCACATGGCGGCGATCCCCGGCCGCTGATTGGCCGGGGATCGCCGATCTGCCTTACGGCGCTGCTGCGCAGCAGCGCCGTACAAATGTAAACAAAGCGGATTATTTCCGCTTGTGTTTACATTTAGCCTGCGAGCCGCCATCGGCGGCCCGCAGGCTATTCACGGAGCCCCCCGCCGTGAATTGACAGGAAGCAGCCGCTCGCACGAGCGGCTGCTTCCTGATTAATCAGCCTGCAGCTGGCGACGCAATACTGCGTCGCTGGTCCTGCAGCTGCCACTTTGCCGACGCGCGTTATGAGTGCGCGGTCGGCAAGTGGTTAAAAAGCTTTGTAAACCAATGCAGGGAGATGGGGAGAATTTGAAATTAGGCGGGGGAGGGAAGATCAGGTAAATATGCACTTACTGTATATAGGCAGAAAAAGCTAGAATCTTAAGCTCTATGCATCAATATATGCAACACTCTCTGAACTGAGATTGTAAGCTCGTAAGGGCTGGGCTCTCTCACTCTTTTGTGTCTTGGAATTTGTTATACATCTTATTCATGTTGCTTTTGTCACTGTAATTCCCAATTCTGTATCTTGTACTGGTAATGAATTTTGTAACAACTCTGTATTTTGTATATTGGTGAATACCATATATCTTTATATACCCCATGTTTGTTTCTCACTTTGAACAGCAGCACGGAATATGTTGGCACTTTAACCACTTCACCCCAAAGGGGTTTTTACCCTAACGGACAAGAGCGATTTTCACTTTTCAGTGCTCATCCCTTTCATTTGCCAATAGCTTAAGCACTACTAATCAGAATGAAATGATCTATATCTTGGGTTTTTTCACCACCAATTAGGCTTTTTGGGGTTGATATTTGTTTTCAGTAATTACTTTATTTTCTATGCATTTTAAAGGGAAAACAAGAAAAAAATGAGAATATATACTCTATTTCTCCAATTTCATCCACTATAGTTTTAATATAAACACTGCTACTGTACATAAAACCCACACATTTTATCTGCCTATTTGTCCTGGTCATCACAAGATTTTAATCATGTCCCTAGTACAAAGTATGGTGACAATATATTATTTGGAAATAAAGGTGTATTTTTTCTATGGTGCTTTTTTTTACCCTAATCTCACGTGCACGCACGCGGGAACGCAGGTGTATGTGTGTGAGCATGCACGTGCACGCGCAGGGGCACGTGCACAGCAGCAGCAGCGCTGTTTGACTTATAAAAACATCCTGGAGCCGTTAAGATGCTCTAACCTGGAGGATGGAGGGAAAACTGCAGCGCTGTATCCCAGGAAGGTGAGTATGTTTGGGTCTAAAAGCACATGAAAAAATTGTACTGCTTTTACACCCTAAAATCAGGAAGGAATTATACTGCCAGGTTAATGTAACTCAGCACAATAGTAAAGGCTATCAGTGACAATGGGGTGTATGTAGTAACCAGCAGTAAGCAACATGTGTAAAGTCTTACGCACGATGAGCAGATTATAACGCGTTGCATGTAAACTATTGCAATCTGTTCAGCTCATCATCCACTAAGACTTTATGCATGGAGTTATGCTTATGCAATTTACTGCATACAACCCAATTACCCTGAAGGAGCAATGGCTATACTCATGGATTGTTGATAGACTTTGTATTAATGTAGAATGTACCAATGGGAATCCCAGCCCTTATATCAGTGACACTTCCAAGCAAGTACCTCCGGTAGTGGTGCTTGTTAGTTGATGGTCATTATGATGCAAATTTTTCTGACTTGGGCCTCAATTCACGGAGCATTATCAAACGTTTATCAAACACTTTATCAAACGTTTGATAATTTACCTCATGGGTAAAATCTCATTTTAAATTCACTAAGGTGTTATATATTTATCGAATGTTTTACCGATAAAACGTTCAACAAATATATAACACCTTAGTGAGATTTTACCCATGAGGTAAATTATCAAACGTTTGATAAAGTGTTTGATAAACGTTTGATAATGCTCCGTGAATTGAGGCCTTGCATGCAAATTTAATACTTTATTTATTCTTTACTAAGCTATTAATATGGAGGTACTGATCTGTTAGAAAGGATCTTGTGTGTATTACATGAGTCTAAAGCCTGGTACACATTTTCAATTATGGTTGGCAAATCATTGACCAATTTTACCACCTCATTGTAGTGTGAGAGTCAACAGATAATGAATAATAGGAGCAGATTGTGCAGGTAGACCCTCACACTACATAGAAGTGGTAAATGGGTCAGTGATTGGCCAATCATAATTGAAAGTGTGTACCAGGCTTTACCATTCCCAAGTCACAGACCCACTTTGCATATAACAATAACAATAACATTTCTAGAGCGCTTTTCTTCCATAGGATTCAAAGTGCAGGTGAAGTGTAGTGAACCGCTGGTTGCATGCTTGTTGTGGATGTGAGACTTAAAGGGACTCCGAGCTCTGATTAAAAATAAAATTTGAACTTACCCGGGGCTTTCTCCATCCCAGCCCTGGTTAAACCGCGCATGCGCCGTGCTGGCACGCCGGCCGCCGTCATGACGAGCGGCGGCCGGCGTGTGACGTCATTTGTGACGTATGGGGAAGAAGAAGCCCCGACACTCGCCAGTGTCGCCCGGGGGCCCGGCCTGTCCGCGCTATGCGGACAGCCGCCGGGAGAAGAGCCAGGAGGCCGGCGTGGGACGTCCCGACCAGGGCTGGGATGGAGAAAGCCCCGGGTAAGTTCAAATTTTATTTTTAATCAGAGCTCGGAGTCCCTTTAAACTACTGATGCCAAAATGTCCAAATGGCCATTTACCATTTGTAAAATGTGATAGCACCTCCCACTTAAGATTAAAAAGTTTCTATCTTTAGGTTAAGATGGAGCGTATGCATTAAACGGCGGTAAGCAGAATTACGCACATAAAGTCTTATGCACGATGAGTAGAGTGTATTGCATTGCATTTAATGTATAGCATTCTGCTCTACTCACATAACTTTATGCACATAATTCTGCAAACTGTAGAACATTTTGAAACAATCATCAGTGATGAGCAAAAATGCCAATATTCTTTTCACAATAATTTTCACGCAAATAATGTTACATTCGATTTGCAAGCACAAATGCCATTAAAAATAAGTTTTGTTATTTTTTTTGCAGCTTTCACTGTAAAATTATAGATTTTCCATGTTTTTCCAGCAAAAAATTTTGTGGTTAAATATCATCTTCTGCATCTTTGCGCTTTTCGTGGTAAAATAACGATTTTGTTAATACTAGCTATTTTGTGAAAATGTTCTCGAAATTGAAAATAACATTTTCGATGCGAAATTGGCTTTGCTGACAATTCGCAAGCTACACTGATAATCATGATATTAACTGGTCTAAAATGCAACATCAACTGAAACCTGATAACTACATAAACATGGTGATCCCAGGTACATGTTAAATGCCTATTGAATACATTTTTATAGAATATATTGCATGAACACATTTTCCTAAGTCATTCAGAATGATCAAACTGTGAGCCAAATTTGGCCAAGAAAAGTACAATATATTACTCCATCAATATTGAGTTATGAACTTTTGCTTTGTTTCAAAATTCTCACATTATATTCTTTTGTCTAATGAAGTTCTTTGTGTTTTCCCTATTGTTCCTGTAGCCATCAGTGTACTTGTGTGCCTTTTTGCTGAGAAAGGTTGTGTAGGAGTGAGGAGGAGAAACATGGAAAGGAAAGGGAGACAATTAACTACATTGAAAAACAACCAAATATAGACACAAAGATCTCAGACACACAATGTACTGCTAGCAGGGGTACACTACCACCGGGAGCACAAAGCACAGCAGCAGCGTTCCCTTTTGTTGTTACCAAATGAGTGAAGAAAACAATCAATCACACGTGATGAAGAAAAAAAGAATTCTGTTCAAAAATATTACCCGTGGAGTACCACAGTCATAAAAGGCTGAAAAGTTACGCTCTTCTAAACTGGGTCATCAAAGTCGGTTAACTTGTGGATTAAGTAATAGACATAATCACAACTTTGTTGAAATAGGTGTATATACTTTTATTACCACATACCATATATGTGTCACATAAAAACACACAAGCTTGAGTGGAAATTTTATGAGGATAGGAAATGTTTCAGCGGAGATAGATGTTGTTGAATAGATTTTTACCTGCAGATAAGACTAGCTGGGAGTCCAGGTAACAGAACTATAGTGCTGTGTCTCTAGCTGTTTCTAATAATGATCACTGGTGGATCGGAACTGTGGCTGATGGATACAGAATGGAACAGATGCGGACTGTACACAGATTGTGCCGGCTGTCTCCTTGTAAAAACCATGCTCTATCTTAGTGGGAAGCCAAATCAATACAGGATATTATAAAGAAGTTAAACAAATAGATCAGTTATTTTCTTTTAATATGAGTTGACACTGTGCTAGGCACAAAACCGAGACTAGAGGAAAAATGTAGTGTTAGCAGTACAGAATAGATTTGAACATAGCGTGTATGGATGGCAATTATTTGTTTTATTTACACTCATAAAATGTTCTATGTTACCCAAAGGTTTCTATATACTTTCAAACATACATTACAGTATAGATTGGTAACAAGCAGAGTCCATCATTCTTCAAGCTAGTTAGTATTGCAGGATTTATATTTGCTTGCCCTCTGGATTTATATAGAAGACTGTTTTATGATAGAGCCCATATAACTATAGATCTCCAAGCTTCTCCAGTAGGGATATCGCAAGGCTCTTTTCCACTAGCTGCGATCCACATCACAAGAGCACCATGATTAACATGTAAATCGCTGCGCTGTTTTTCCTCTAGTGCGATTCGTTTTTTTTCCAAATCACAATCACCGACCTATTGCGCTTTTGCTGCATTTGCACTCTTATACATAGCATAGGAGCGCAGGAATGTGGCATAGCAATTGTGCCGCTGTGCGATTATCCCCACGATATGGCTGTTCAAACTTAAGTTTTTTACTCCCGTCAAAAATCGCCAACGCAAAGCAATCGCACCTGACAGATCAGGATCGTGGAAATAGCAAGAATCACAATCGCATCACAGTGCAATTGCTTGGGTCATATTGAAACATAGTACGGTCCTGAAAGGTTATTAAATTAGTGGTTGTGTGACAGTGAAAGCATTTTTTTTATTAAATGAACCCAGATTTTCCTAAGTATGATACTTACCTAGTAGCATGCTCTATCCTAATCTCTACACAGTTTTGGGCCTAGGTTGACCCCTAAAGTATAAGTTTAATGCAAAAAAAAATCTTATTTGACTGTATCTTCTGCATAAAAATCGTGTTTCCCAGCAGGACAGTTTGAACGTGTCCCTCCTCGTGCAACTTTAATCTGAGAGTTAAGGCAGGAGCCATGGCACACAGGCAGCTTGCCTTGCAGCCAGACTTTACTCAAATACATGAAATGTTGCAAGGCAAATGCACAGATTTTCATTTACCAGAGGCCTGACATAGGTGCCAGATGCCAGGATGGTAGTTTAGTGTATCAGCAATCGTCCGACATGTTTTGCCACGCCAGGTGGCATTTTCAAGGCGTGGTGAAACATGGTGGACGATCGCTGACACGCTAAACTACCATCCTGGCATTTGGCACGTACGTCCACATCCTGTTGCACACCCAGCCTCCATGGGGATCTCCAGCACACCTGGGGAGTGGTAACTATTACTCTGTTTGCCTTGATTTGAACTGCATTCAATCTCAGCAAGCTTTTGCCTACATATGACATGCTGCTATGCACCTCTTTCTGCTGATCTGCGACTGGGATCACCTTCCATCTTTCCTTGTGATGTTGGCTCGTACAAACTAACTGTGTGTCTCATATGACAATTTTTCAATCATGGCTGCCTTACAAACCATACATGTGGAATAGTACTATGCAATTGCTGTTGAATCCTGTGCTCATGTGATCTGCGATTGGGATCCTCTTCATATCTAGATACATCATGTTGTGCTTCTCCTTGCTACAATCTACCCTCATTTACTGTGGTTATTAGGAGGTTTTGTCCTATGTGATCAACTGTTACACAAGCTTGCAAATTTATTCTTAACATATCTGGCTACATCAGGACCTATCAAAGGTTACCACTCTCCATGCTATTTGGGACATATCCTTTGACCAGGCGCTATCTTACATTATGTACATACATGTATTCAATTACCTCCCCAGTATGTGTGCAAAATTATCTGGATCATTATGCAACATTGTTTTCCCTTGTGAGAACTGTGGAACTTTGATCAGGAGCTATCTCACACGTGTAATTCATTACCTCCCCAGTCTGTTTGCAAAATTATCTGGAGCATGCAACATTGTTTTCCCTTGTGTGAACTGTGAAACTCAATACACACACTTTACATAGCTTTGCCTTGGTGTGTGTCGCAGGAAATTCTATCCCATGGAAACTGTGGGGGACTGCAGCCCCCGCTTGGTGCTAATTTGCCCCAATTTGTTTTTTTTTTAAAGGGATTTTTTTATACATGTGTGTGTTTTTTTTACAGCGCTGCGTAATATGTTGGCGCTTTATAAATACAATAAATAATAATAACAATAATGATACAGTTTTTTGATTGTTTATGAATAATACAATTTTGTAATTCTCGTACACCCAAGAGCCAATTCTTGTTATTTTTCCTTTCATTGATTGGTCTGTTGGCATGGTGCACGTGAATTCATTTATATAGTTATGACATAGGCCTCTATTTATGGTCATTTAGAATAACGTTGGAGAGCCTAATTTTTTCAATCCCCTGGTGTTTCCCACTATTTCAAGTTGTTTCCATTAGTACATGAAATCAGCCCCCTGGATATGCCAAATCTGTACAGCGATAGGCCGTTTATCAAAACAGGTAATTCATGCCTGGTCCTTTTGGCGCCCCATAGAGGATAATTGCATGGCGTTACCAGCTGTGTAATTATGGCTCATCGCAGGGCCGGCCCTAGACTTTTTGCCGCCTGAGGCAAATTTTTAAAAAAATTGTCACCGCCGCCCCCCCCTCTCTGGGGGGCCGCCGAGCTGGAGGGGTAGCTGGCAGGACGGGGGTATTGGGCCAGCGGCGGGGAGGGGGGTCGGACCCCCCCTCCCTCGCCTGGGTCCCCCGTCCTCCGCTCCTCTCCAGCCTAAATAGAAGCAGCCGTATGTGTAAGAGGCACGGGCGGGGAGGACACTCACCTCTTCCCAGCGTGCGCTCCACTGACGTCACTTCCTGCAGTGTACTGCAGGAAGTGATGTCAGTGGAGCGCACGCTGGAGCGAGGAGGAGGTGAGTGTCCTCCCCGCCCGTGCCTCTTACACATACGGCTGCTTCTATTTAGGCTGGAGGGGAGCGGAGGACGGGGGACCCAGGCGAGGGAGGGGGGGGTCCGACCCCCCTCCCCACCGCTGGCCCAATACCCCCGTCCTGCCAGCTACCCCTCCAGCTCGGCGGGCTGGCTCCCCGCACCCACGGACGGGCGGGTGCCGCCCCTGGAAATTTGCCGCCTGAGGCAAAAGTTTCACCCCGCCTCATGAGTGGGCCGGCCCTGGGCTCATGGTACTTAGCGGTAGGTTTTATTGTTGGACGGAATTAGCAGTTTGAATTAGTGTGTCTGTGTGTGTGTTGGGGGGAGAGGGGGTAGTGTTAGGCATTGGTAAGGAGTTTAGTGCCAGGGATAGGTAGGGGAGGGTTAATGCTAGAGTTAGGTTGCAATAGGGTATAGTAGAATATCAGTAACATTACCAATACTCTACTATAACCAGCACACAAACCAAGATTTTGGCTTTACCATGTGCCAAGATTTCTAAGCACCGTTTTTACATCTACACCTATTTCTGAATATTGAGGAAAAGGAGTAGATCTGCACCAGCACCATTAAGTTTGCTATCAGCCAGCAAATATAACCAATACACTCCCAAAAGTAAGGCCAAAGGACAGCAACACTGAATTAATTTATATAGTCTTTATAAATGTACTATTTATAGGAATAGCATAAGACATATCATAGTATTGCACAGTGGATAATTAATGAGGTAGTATTAGTATCGCTTAGGTGGCATAGAAGTTGTGTCAGATGTCGGCCCACCCGGTCTTTTTTTGATGTTTCCAGTATTTTGCTGCATGCTGGATTTTGGGACCTTCAATTTTCTTCACACACTATCAATTCCATATTATTGCTCATGCACTATCAGGTCCGGATTTCTGGAAACCGACACAAAGGGCCTGGGGCGTCTGTAGCCAAAGGTGGGACCTGAAAATGAAAGAAGGCTTGCTACATATGAAAGAGGAGGCTGAAAATGGGGAGGAACACATGAAAAAGGGAAACTGATGCCCAAGGGAGCTGTTCATGAAAGAGAAGCGAAGTATGGATACAGAGGCACCAAAAGGATAAAAGTATCTAAAACTTTTAAAACACGAGGAAGCAGTAGTGGACTTACCTCCTCCAAGCAGACAAAAAAATTGCCAATGTGTTTGTCAAATACAACAAGTTTATTTACATACTCCAGGGGACAATGCAACGCGTTTCGCAGGTTTAATTCCGCTTCATCAGGCAATAACAACGGAGCAATAGCATATGTGGTCAGTAGAAGAGCCAGGCACCTCTGTCAAAGCCAGGTAAGTAGGCGGTAAGTCCACCACTGCCTCCTCATGTTTTAAACTTTTTAGATACTTTTATCCTTTTGGCGCCTCTGTATCCATACTACGCTATATAAAGTCCACCCTTGGTGGGGGGGTGTTACCCCATTTCTCCTCATCTACAGAGAGCGACTTCTTATTCCTGAGTGGGGTCAGGTCTAATCTCCCCACTTGCCTATACAGTGGTTGCCTTTGAGATAACCCTCCTTTGTGAGTATAGCTTATTACTCTATCAAACTTCATTTCAACTACCATTACATACTACACTATATTTGGCTCTTTGTGTCCCTACTCTGTGTTATGAAAAAGAAGGACTGCTGTACATAGATATCACACACGGGAGAGGGGGCTGCACATGGAATGGGAGGGGCACTGCTGAAAGCACAGCATACTTGGCCTAGGGGCACAAAAAGTATATATCTAGCCTTGTGCCCTATAGAAATGTGTGTCCATTGAAGGCCATATAAATGTATTAAGTGGTCCTGTCTTTGGGCATTATTTTGGGAGTGTATAGGTTAATATATATTTAAATATGATTAAAACTTAACAAATCCTGTTCAACCTTCAAATGTCAGAAAGGAAACCAGCCTGGCTTGTGCTATTGCTGACCTTGTAGACACGTGTTTAAGCCAAAAACAGTACCCTTAAAAACTGCAGAATACATACATTTATTTAAGTCTAAAGCCATTAATGTGAAGTTTTCCTGGAGCAAACCTACAATTCCTTTCAGTATCAATGCTCAGTCTGGCAGTCTGCTTTGCATAGCACGCTGAATGATCTGGCCCAGATCCATTGGCTAGATGTTGCTAAAACCACTTCCTGCTTCTACTGTCTCTGTGTTCTTCACACTTCTCCTGTCCCCACTCAAACATCAGAATGTAAGTTTAGCAAATATATTACACTTCCAAATCACACCTCATGCTGAGCTGGCATACACAATACCATTATTGAGCTCACAGGTTGACTACTGCCATTTAATTCCCACTGAGGAGAAATTACAGTGTGTGCATTGGATTTAGCCTATTAAGATCCCGTCTCAGTGCATGGACCCGCACCTATATGGAGCCCTGCATTGTGAAAATTGATAGCTACAGCTGCTTGATACCTCTACAACAGGATCTCAGAAGATTAGTCACCCACCGGCACCAAATCTTCATGCTGCTCTGAAAGCCCTGGGGTGCATCATGAATTAATCCGAAGATTCATTTAACCACCCTGGCGTTCTATTAAGATCGCCAGGGCAGCTGCATGAGGGTTTTTTTTAAATAAAAAAAAAAATATTTCATGCAGCCAACTGAAAGTTGGCTGCATGAAAGCCCACTAGATGGCGCTCCGGAGGCGTTCTTCTGATCGCCTCCGGCGCCCGGAATAAACAAGGAAGGCCGCAATGAGCGGCCTTCCTTGTTTTGCTTAGATCGTCGCCATAGCGACGAGCGGAGTGACGTCATGGACGTCAGCCGACGTCCTGACGTCTGCCGCCTCCGATCCAGCCCTTAGCGCTGGCCGGAACTATTTGTTCCGGCTGCGCAGGGCTCAGGCGGCTGGGGGGACCCTCTTTCGCCGCTGCTCGCGGCGGATCGCCGCAGAGCGGCGGCGATCGGGCAGCACACGCGGCTGGCAAAGTGCCGGCTGCGTGTGCTGCTCTTTATTTCAGGTAAATCGGCCCAGCAGGGCCTGAGCGGCACCCTCTGGCGGTAATGGACGAGCTGAGCTCGTCCATACCGCTAAGGTGGTTAAGCTTCATCACTGCTGGGATGTGACTTTTGCTCAGACAGATAGAAAATAAATGTTTGCGTTTTCATTCTTTATATTTATTCTTAGGATTTCTCTATGGCTCAGAGCAAACGCAGAGAGGATGTTTGTGTACAAAACCCAATTCGCACTCAATTTCTAGAGAGCTGGTAACACAATGTGCTGCAATAAAAGGTATATTGACTTACCGTAATTGAATGAAAGGGTACATTCCTAAAAAGTGTTTAGGCATGGATTCATGTAATGCATTTAATGTATTCATTAAATAATTAATTAATGTAAATATAGAAAAAAGTAAACGTTCCATATTGGTTGGCATAACTGAATTTTGTATTTGGCTGTTAAAAAAATACATTATTAGAATAATTTTAGAAAATGATTAAATAAGCAGTACAGAAAGCAGTAATAATGTATGAAGCGCTAAAAGTGAACTTAAATGATCACTCTAGAAAAAAAATTAAGCAGTTAAAATCTGACAGAACCGATAGGTTTTGGGCTAGTCCATCTCCTCAGGGGGTTTCTCAGGGTTTTCTCTGTTTTTAAAAGCATTACCTGAACAGCAGTTGCTAAGTCTTAGGCCCCATTCACACTTAAAGAGTAACTCCAACCAAGAATTGAACTTTATCTTGCTGCATTGTGGGAAATAGCTGTTTACAGCTGTTTACAACTGCCAAAAAATCATGCAGCAGCTACATCAACAGTAAAAATGTCACCATGTAATAAATGTCAGAAAGTAAATCAGGGATTTAAAAGATGTTACAATGGGCAAACACTAACTAAATCATTTATACATAATTATTGTAAAAATGAAGCACTTTTTTTTATTACATTATTTTCACCGGAGTTCCTTTCTAAAAGCGCAAAATGCTGGCGATTGCCGCCGGTGTTTTGCAGGAGTGATTTTTCCGTGATTTAACATGGAAAAATCACTGGACACTGCAGCGATTTTTCCGCAGTCACGTTTAGCGCTTCTATAGCACTGAAACAGGAAATCGCCTGAAAATCGTGCAGGCTACACGTTTGCGTTTTGGCAATTTGCGTTAATCGCCGGCGATTAACACAAATCACCCAAGTGAGAATGGGCCCATAGGGTACCGTTGCACTAGCGCTTTAAAAAGTGCTAGCGCTTGATCGTTTTGCCGAAATCGCCAGCAAAACACTCTAGTGTGAATGGGCCCTAACTGACAAAATAGTCTACAAGTGAGTAGGGAGACTGGCTGGTATCGTACTATGTTGGCAGTTAAACTGTTGTTCAGGAAATGCTTTTGAAAGTTCACGATGACCGTCGGATTCAAGGCCAGTATCTCCCAAATGTTTGTGTACCCCCCCAAAATGCCTGTATTACGTGAAACTGCTGCATGTACTGACATTGCTACATGTGGCGGTGTCACATGGTTGCTCCATGTAAAGAATATGTGTACTTACAAAGCATACTGATCTTATCAGCAGCCCCTAACCCTCCGTGCTGCTTCCTGCACTATGTGGTGCCGCGCCTTCTTCTTTCCCGACTACAGCTGACTTTGGATGTAGCAGCAGCATGTGTACAGAGCATGGAGCAGCTCTGGGCAGCGTGACAGAGCACAGAGCCAGGTATGGGCACAGCCCAGTGCCCCTGCTGTGTGCTAGTAAAGAAGGAAGTTGGAACATTGCAGAAGGCTTCACTTCCTCTTCATTCTAGACGTCGGCTGTCCTCATTATTATCTGTATCCAAACTGCTTACAATCAATCAAGTTATCGATCAGGGCCACATCGGACATGTCGGAATTAATCATCAGATCCCGTTAATTGGACAGGAAATTGCATTGTGTGTACCCAGCATGATGTCCTACCATATTCTCATATTGTGCGTGGCTTAGGGACACCTTTCAGGAATCCCCCCCCTTGAAAATCCTGGGTCTGTGCCTGGGCATGTGCCTAGTGTGCCTAGTTCTAATTCTGTCCCTGCTGATTGTAACACTTAAAAAACTCTTCCTCAATGTTAGTATGAACTTGCCCTTAGTAAAGCACTCAGAGTTAATTCCATAACATTATAGCCAGTATTCCACTCTGGAGCTATTTATGCTGAGCGCACCATATAAAGAATAATGCATATGCAGTGAGTAATTAAAATAAAAGCCATTCAATGCAAAGCAGGTTTAATGTATGCTAATAAATACCGAAACAATCTTTTTATGCTCGCTTTATTTTTTCTTTTAAACCCTAGCACAACTATTTGCATTCCTGTTTCAGTTTTATTGTTTAAAAGCCTTGCATGTAGAATTGCATTGTTAAAAGCCTTTAGAAACCGAAAAAGCGCAATAACATGAAACACAAAGGCAGAATGAATGAAAAGCTATTTTGTGTGGCTGGGTCAGTGCTGGGAATAGCTGAGCTGTAGCTGAGCCCTTTACAATGCGCAGAGCAGTGACAGGTGGACCAGGTGTTTATTTACCTCAATATTTCCAGTGCCCTTAGCAGTTTTTGCTTTGCTGGGCAAATGCTAATTAATGCTGAGGTTGGAACTTCCCTCCAGCAGACTTGACAACTGTGACCTGAGAGCTGCCACAGAAAATTTACTTGACAGACATTTTATACCTATCGCCTGGATTGTTCTTTAGCTTAAATTGTTATTGGTTGAAGAAGAATGATTAAAACCATGTTGTCTTCATTTCAGTTAAAGGTGAACTAAATCTATGTAGGAACGGAACGTGAACTTTTATCATCTTTCTTATTTATTACCCTTATTGGGTTTTGAAATGTAATGCCTGCGCAGTACACGCCACACTACAAGCGAATGATTGACAGCAGTGCTCACACAGGAGTGGACGACCTGGCGAGGTCGGTCTTTGCACCGTTGGGGACCGGGAGCCAGCAGCTGAGCGCGGAGCTCTGGCAAGGGACATGGCTGCTAGGGGCTGGAGGAAGCCCCAGGTAAGTAGGTGCATAGGTGTAACAATCACCCCTGCCATCGCAGGTGGGGCCCAGAGGCTTTTGGGGGGCCCCTCCTCCTTCCTCTCCCCAACCGCAAGTGCAGCCAATTGGCAAAAAACTTTCTTGTTTGCTCACAAAAACCGTGTGCCAGAGCATGTGTAATTTTTTCCTGCTTCCAGTCCCTGCTTCCCCATCACGTGACCTGTTTGGGGTTTGATGACCATGGGGCCCCATGCTATCATTTTTGCAGGGGAGTCATATTAAGTCTAGTTACACCCCTAAGTAGATGTCATGTTTTTTTCCATCTCGCATATTACCTGTAAGAAAATAGCATTTGTAACTGCCAGCTGACCGTGTCATGCCGATGGGCGTGGCTGCGGCGGCAGCCCCAGGACCGCCTAACGCCAATCGGCATAAAGTCCTGGGGCTGGCTTTTGCAGGAGCTCGCTACACTCTGCCTTCAGTCTCCCAGCGGCGATCATTGATTGGAGACTGTTAGACGGCGAAACCGCTGTCTAATTAGCTTGTACAGCACTGCAGTCTACAGCAGCGCTGTACTGGGGTCAGCGTGTGATGCGGCTGTCCCCCTGGGAGACTTGCCAGTGGTCGGCTGTCATAGGCTGAAGCCTATGACAGCCAATCACACTGATTGGCTAGCGGGGGAAGGGAGGGAGGGTGTAATAAATAAATAATAAAAAATACAGGGGAATTTATAAAAAAATAAATACTATAATATTTGTAAATAAACAAACATCCGGGGGTGATCTGACCCTACCAACAGAAAGATATTTTGGTGGGGAGAAAAGGGGGGGGGGAGGGAATCACTTGTGTTCTGAGTTGTGTGGCCCTGCAGCGAGGCCTTAAAGCTGCAGTGGCCATTCCTTTGGGCGGGGGGAATGAGTAAAGCCTGTGGTCCTAAAGTGGTTAAAGGAAAATCATTATTGGCAACTTCCATGTTGTTTTCACATTAAGCTTCCTTTAAGAAATGAACTTTGAATAACACGTTGCTAATGCGAAGTCTCCTGTGGAAAGTAGACCTCTCAGATCCATGTCTGTCAGCCCATTAGCAGCCATCAATTGAATTGTGTTTATCCAGTTATGTCACTTCTAATTATTACCAGTACACCATATGCCAGAGATTAATTACCACACTGGGCAGGTGAACACATTAGGAAATGTCAGTTTGTCTATTTAATATATTGAAACTTTAATTACTAATATTGATCATTGCTTTAATAATATGTTCTCAGCTAAACTGCACTGCATGCTTGCCATTTACCATCACGTATTCAACGCACGACTCCTGATTCATAATTTCCTGTCACAAATGTTAGCTAATACGATCTAATTCTCTACTGCTAGTTTCAATGTATGTGATCTGCAAAAAACAGTCTTCAGTGTAATTTTAATTTAATTAATTTAATTTAATTAATTTTATAATACATAACCACAATTGTTTAGCCAAAATTGTCTAAATTACTCCATTCACTGACTGTTTGCCTGATCAGGATCAGAACCATTGGTGGAATGAATATCGTGTAGTTAAAAAGCCGGTTTGGCTAATTTTGCACTGTATGTGTTCTGATGCGACTCTCTGCAAGGCATTGCAAAACTGGCGGATCGCTCGTTGCACTGCACGGGACCTCGTCCCCAGCGCTCAGATGCGACTCTATGGAGGGGCCGCCTTTCTGCAACGCAATTGATATAGTGTGAAAGCACTCTAACGTTGTAGGGCAAGACTCTGCAGACCAGGTAGTGCTTACAGAGGAAGGCTACACTTCTGAGCATGGTGAGGTACACATTTGTGGGCAACACGGTGGTGTATTGGTTCGAATAACAGCCAGGGCACGATCTGTACAGTTTGTATGTTCTCCTTGTGTCTGCGAAGGTTTTCTCTCACATAAAAAAAATGAAGTTACTACAACTTCAGTACCAGCGGTCTCTGGCCCCTAAAGCACCAGGGACCGCTGGTACAAAAAAAAGGGGCCTACCAATGTCAGGCTGCACAGACCTGCCGCTACCGCTGATCGTGCTGCTCTGGCGTTGCTATGACAGCAGAGCTCTGTGAGCTGGTCAGAAGATGATTTCATTGGCTCCTAACCCTGTGATCAATGTGAGCCAATGAGATTGGCTCCCAGTGCTCCACTGTCATTGGGACAGCAGGGCGAGTGGGCTGAAACGGCGGGAGAGCGCAGCTATCAGGGGTAGTGGTGGTCTAATAGAAATCTACATCCTGGCATGGATAACATGTCCCAGACAGGGTATATATTTCAATTAACGCGGTCAGTTCAGAATGCACCAAATCATTCACAGCATCATCTGCTTCTTATAATATAGTTCAACATTTACAAGTAAATATAACACTGACAATTTGAATAGCCAAACTGGATACACTCTTACTGTAAATATGAAGCTCTATTAATGTGATGACCATTTAGTAAATTTGATTATTAATGGTTATTTTCAGTCTAGTGCTTGGTAAGTGGTGTGCTAACCACTATTAATATTTTGTCATAATTGCTAGAGGCTTCGAATAACATTCTCATTATGATGAAAGAGTCACTCAAACCGAAGAACAATGTTAGTTAATGGCACGCTAAGTCAGCAATACTGTCTCATTACCACACTTATATCTCCCATATCTGCACACTGGATTTCTTTAAAGAGAACCTGTACTAAGTAAAATTATTTAAAATAAACACATGAGGTAACTTTAAATAAACATTACATAGTTACCTTGCCATCAGTTCCTCTCAGAAGCTTACCATTTTCTTCTTACAGTGATCCCTTCCAGTTCTGACAACATTTTGTCAGAACTGAAATATATCAGTTGCTGTCAGTTACAGCTGAGAGGAGAACTGATGTGTCCATGTTTCCCTATGGCTCAAATGGGCAATGTAAGGCCCGGTTCACACTTGCGGTGGCCCTCTGGAATCGCCGTGCCGGAGCCGCACCGCCTGCAGAACGGACGGAACGGACGCACGGCATAGCAATTAAAGCCTATGCGTCCGTTCACATGGGTCCGTTCTGCAGAACCGGAGCCGGACCGGATCCGGGCCGGATCCGGACTCCGGCCTCCGTTCCAACATGCGCTATTTTTTCATCCGGCCCCTCCGGCAGCCGTATCCGGGGTGGAGCCGGACTGCACCATCCGGCCAATACAAACAAATGGGAACCGGAGGCCGCACAACACACTGGCTGAGAAATCCGGATGTTCTACCCCACTTCCTATGCGGATTGTTGCGGCGATATTGGCTGGGGACACATGGGCAAGCATTTTGGAGTGGAGCAGCACGAGCTGGAGGTGTTGGCAGGATGTTGGCAGCATGTCGGAGGTGGAGGTGAGTGCTAAACAGCAGAGGGCCTGATTCCACAGGTCCCCCTTCTGCTGACCTCCCAGACCCCAACATTTTTTTTTTTTTTTTACGTAACTTTGCCAAACGGATCCGGATCGCATCCTGATTACCACCTGATGCAACCTGACCGGATCCGGATCGGATCCGGATCAGAACCGTACGGTTCCGATCCGGATCCGGTCCGGATCCGGTCAGGTCATCCGGTCCGTTTGGCAAACAACCGCTAATGTGAACCGGGCCTTACAGTTTAACTGTGTGTTGACCAAAAAGCTGTTATGGTGTAATGGCTATTTTCAAAATGGAGGACGGAGAATTCCATTGATCACAGTGTACAAACAGGACACACTAGAGGAAAAATAGACTGAGGAGTAGACTACACAGGAGGTAAGTATGACTTGTGTATGTTTATTTTGACTTTTAATTTTCAGTTCAGGTTTTCTTTAATGATACAGGGCCATATGCAATTCACTTTTTTACCTGAGTTTTCTCCTGGGTGATATTTTTAAATTTGTCAATAAAATGCATTTTAAGCCATCGGAAAGCAAGAAAATGATCAAATTAATTTTGATAGTCCTTTTTCATTTACTTTTTTGCACGTTTTACTTTTTAGTTGAAATGTGCTGGAAAGGTATTTTAATTTTAAGATGACAAATTATCACCTAGGAGAAAACTCGGGTGAAAAAGTGAATTGAGTATGGCCCACAGTGTGCAGGGTGCTTTGATGATGAGGCCATAGTAGAATATTTTGTCACTGAGTATTCTGGGCTAGCCAGAGAATAACACAAAAGGCCTCCACTCACAATACATGTGCTATAAAGAAATTTGGAATGAAAAATTACAGACAGCGGTAATTACCGTTTTTTCCACAACATTCACAAAAAGTTTCCGGCTGCGAGTAAAAGTCGGTAAAATAGTGCGGTAACATGGCGATAATAATGAAAAAAGTTGTTAAAAATGCATAATAAGTGCAGAGTGCCATATTTTTTGGACCATAAGACGTTCCTGACCATAAGACAGCTTTAGGGGACAAAATCCGGGAAAAAATATATTAAACCTGGTGCATCCGGCAACTTGTTTTTTGAGAAAAAATTGTAAAGTCGAGCAAAGACAGCTCAAAAGGCTCTACACTATATGTAATTGGATGTAAATTGAAAAAAAAAGCACCAGGTATTTACAGGTAATACAAATCGATAATTAACAATGAAACAATGCACTATTTTCATTATGAATTTCATTTTTTTGTGAAAATTAAGTCTAACATTTTTTCCAACATGTTACCACACTTTTTCCACAAATGATAATTTCAGGTGGAGAACATTGTGAATGTGGACCTGGCCATACTTGAGTCGGTAATTTTCTGACACTTGGTTACCGAATGCGATAACTCATTGTGAATGGAGGCCATTGTGTGACTGTTGTTTGGAGACTTGTGAAAGGATTCCTATTTTTAAAGGATACCCCAACTGAAATGTGACATAATGAGATAGACATGTGTATGTACAGTGCCTAGTACACAAATAACTATGCAGTGTTCCTTTTTTTCTTTCTCTGCCTGAAAGAGTTAAAAAGAAGGTATGCAAGTGGCTGACTCAGTCCTGACTATATAATACAGACCCAATGGCCGACACTATTGGGCGTCCTGGAGGATTATTCAAATCCTTATGTATTTTAGGTAGTAAATACAGTAACGGCACCTGGGGATGTGCTACATCCAGATACTCTGCCGTCATCTTCTCTATCATACCCATCAGAAGAGCTTCATTGATCAGGTGATCCACCTTTGATTTAATCACCCAGGTGGGGTCATTCCTACACTTCTCATAATGACCTTCTACCTGTAGCTGTCTATGTGCCTCTTTCACATATTGCTGTTTGTCCATAATCACTGTGGCACCTCCTTTATCCGCTTTCATCACCATCACTGTCTATTGAGGGTGTGGTGCACTAGGTTTCATAAGTGTTTGTACGATTGTGGTGGCTTGTACACTTGAGAAAGGAGGAAACCCCGAAACATGTTGTGTTAGCTGCTTGCAGAATAAACTACGTTTATACGCCTTTTGAGTGCCTCCTTCTACCTGCAATTGGATTCTGTCTTAGTGGAAGTGGTGACCCACTGAAGGATTGAGCACCGGCGGACCAGGCAGGGAGTCCTGGGAGAGTGACTGCTTTAGCATACACTTTATTGCAAGGTCCTCCAGCACCCAAGGCTGAGACACCAAAGTGCGCCCCTCCATCCCTGCCACCCCAGCCGTCACACACTGATTGCTATTAGACTAAGAGGCGCCACAGGGCCCACAACCTCCCCAACAACTTAATATCTAGTTATCTGGCTTGCAGTCACTGCCATATATCCCCTTTTCTTATTTCTTTCTGCTTCAAACACAATTAGGAATGCCAGCTGAATTAATTCTGCGCCCCCTCCTACACTGCGCCCTGAGGCTGGAGCCTCTCCAGCCTATGCCTTGGCCCGGCCCACACTCCAGCTTCTGCATTGGTGCAGAGACTGGTGTATATCATCAAAGTGAGTCCACTTGCAGTTCCAATATCCAGGTGAGCAGAGTGACATCATTTTCAAGACTCAATGGAACATTTTGATCTACAGATGATGATGAAATGAACAGAGGCGTGCACCGCCCCCAGGGACATAAATACACACACCTTGAATACAAATCAGAAGCAAAACTATGCACTAAACTGTAATCTAAATACATTGAATGCAAACTGATACACATGGATGCAGTTAGCCATAAGTAGACTTACATTTTTGTACAATAGGAGATATTGGCAGCGCTTCCAAATACAGGCTGCACCTGAGTTTACCAGCTGCACAGATGTGCAGAGCCCAAAACACGGGCAGATTACACCACTTGCATATAAAACAAGCAAAGGAGGACGTTAGCTAACAAAACAGTTTGCGTGCAATTTGTTAGGTACTAGACTGTTCTATGGCGATGACATGCCCTCACTGCAGAGACCTAACCACTAGCTAAACCTAACCACTAGCTGACAGTTAAAGATAGTATGAACCTGAGGCTGCTAGCCAAAAATGGTCCAACCATTTTTTAAAGAACAGGGAAAGGACTGGCAGCACTCCTAATCAGGGTGGCGTGCACTGATTAAGAGCACTCCCCATGTGTGGACCATTTATGGCTAGCAGCCTCAGGTTCATACTATGTTTTAACTGTTAGCTAGCGGTTAGGTCTCTTACGTGAGGGCACGTCATCGCTGTGGAAGAGTCTAGTACCTAACAATCTGCACGCAAACTGTTTTGCAAGCTAACATCCTCCTTTGTTACATCTGTTTTGAATGCAAGTTGTGTAATTTGCCCGTGTTTTGGGCTCTGCACTTGTATGCAGCTGGTCAACTCGGGTGCAGCCTGTATTTGGAAGCGCTGCCAATTTCTCCTACTGCATATAATACATTGCTGAGTGCTTACATTATTGCAAAACAGACACCTCATTTCAGTTTTTAAACCTCAGATCTGCACTAAATTCCACTCACCCACTGATAGGCCCTGTGCTTTCAGAGGGACAATGTAACGATCGGTGTAACACAGAGAGGATCTGATTATTGGTGATCTGCAGTATCACCAAAATACAGATATATACCTGATTATTGATGATCCTCAGTATCACCGATAATCAGATATATTACTAACCTCTGGACACCTGAGAGATATGAGTGTTTGGTGCAACAGTAATACTTTGAGAACAATACCAGGAAGACAGGTACAAGCCAGTAAGGAATACCGCTAGAGTAAGTACCTTCCAGCAGCCTGAGACTCTCCCGCAGGGAGGAGTCAGACTGGGAGAGGGAAGGACCAGAGCGTGAGTGACACCAATAGAGGATGTCACTGACTGGTCTGTGAACTATCTCTTAACTGGGGAGATAGCTCTCAAGGTCGGACAAGCCAGGTCGGCAACACACGGACATACACAGTACAAAGACAGAAGGCTGATTTGGTAATCCAAAGGCAAGCAGGGTTTGGCAACAGAGTATCAGATATAGCGAAGTACCAAATCAGTGAACAGAAGAGTGGTCAGGAAAGCAGAAAGTCATAACAGATAATAAACAATGCCTAGTCTTGGGTGTGAGCTCCGTGATCATCAACACCCTGGAACTAGTCTGAAGTATAACAGAATGGTAACACAAGTCCCTAATCTGGGGTGTGAGGTCCTTGATCATCAACACCCTGGAACTAGTCTGAGGTATAACAGAATGATAACACAAGTCCCTAATCTTGGGTGTGAGGTCCTTGATCATCAACACCCTGGAACTAGTCTGAAGTATAACAGAATGATATCACAAGTCCCTAATCTTGGGTGTGAGGTCCTTGATCATCAACACCCTGGAACTAGTCTGAAGTATAACAGAATGAGAACACAGATTCCTAATCTTGGGTGTGAGGTCCTTGATCATCAACACCCTGGAACTAATCTGAAGTATAACAGAATGATAACACAGATTCTGACAATAAGGTCTGAGTGCTTCCACGTAGTGATCGCAACGACAGACAACCAGCGAATGACCAGCACCCAGCATATACAGCCCAGCGCTCTCCAGCGCCCCTAAGTGTTGGACCAATGGGAACTGGTACAATCATCAGCTGACCGGCTTGGTCAGCTGACTCCCTTCTGGCTGTCATAAAAGTTCTGCCTCTCAACGTGCGCGCGCGTCCTTCTGAACCTGTGTGGACTATCAGTCCCAGCCACACCAGACATGTCTTGCGTACCACCCGCCGCGCTAGACGCGGAGCCAGCTGCACTGCTATCAAGGCATGCGGCGGTTTCTCCGCGTTCAGCCATACTGACAGACGTAGGCCTACGTGTGCAAACCACCGCGTTGGACGCGGAATCAGCCGCCTTGTTCTGAGCGCACGCGGCGGCTTTTCTGCATTTTCTCACAGTACCCCCCCCCCCGAGGAGTGGACTCCAGACCGCTCCTACCCGTTTCTCAGGATATAGGGCGTGGAACTCCCTCTTCAATTCATCTGCATGCATGCGGCACTCAGGTACCCATGTTCTTTCCTCAATGCCATTACCCTTCCAGTGAACCAAATACTGTACTGAGTTCTGTACAATACGTGAGTCTAAAATCTTTTCCACTTCATACTCAGGTTGGTCGTCCACCATCACAGGGGAGGAAGAGTGGAATCCACCTGCACTGCTGGCTTAAGCAGGGATACATGGAATGATCTCACACCCCGCATACTGGCAGGAAGATCAATGGCATAAGTAACATTGTTGATTTTCCTGGTTACTGGGAAAGGGCCCACGAATCTGGGTCCTAGCTTGGGTGAAGGCTGTTTTAGGGCCAAATGACGAGTGGACACCCAGACCAAGTCTCCTGGCCGAAACTTCCACTCTATGGAACGTTTCTTGTCAGCTTGTCCTTTCTGACTCTGAAAAGCCTTCTCTAGATTCTTTTTCACCATTCCCCAAATGTTTTTAAATGACTTTTGCCAAGCCTCCAGAGCTGGAAATGGAGTAGAAGCTACTGGCAATGGGGAGAACCTAGGCAACCTTCCTGTTACCACCTGAAATGGAGAGAATCCAGAAGAAGAGCTTTTCAAATTATTGTGTGCAAATTCTGCAAACGGCAAGAACTTGACCCAATCAGTCTGTGCATCCGCCACATAACACCTTAAAAACTGTTCCAGAGATTGATTAATTCTCTCGGTCTGACCATTGGTCTATGGGTGGTAGCCCGACGAAAACGACAGTTCCATGCCCAACTGATGACAGAATGCCCTCCAAAATTTAGAAACAAATTGGACTCCCCGATCAGACACTATATTTTCTGGAATACCGTGTAGCCGGAAGATATGCAGGATGAAAAGATCGGCCAACTCCTGGGCCGAGGGGAGTCCTTTCAGGGGCACGAAATGGGCCATTTTACTGAATCTGTCGACTACCACCCAAATGACCGACATGCCCTCAGACTTCGGGAGTTCGCCCACAAAATCCATGGACAAATGGGTCCAGGGTTCACTCGGGGTGGGTAAAGGCTGCAATGTTCCCACAGGTGCTTGACGGGAGGGTTTACTTCTTGCACATACTGCACATTCTCTCACATACTCCTTGCAGTCAGTTGCCAATGAAGGCCACCATGCACACCTAGCAACAAGATCCTGTGTTCTGGTGGCACCAGGATGTCCAGCATTCTTGTGGGAGTGGAACATCTGCAAAATCTGGAGGCGGAATGGCAACGGTACAAACATGACCCCTTCAGGCTTTCCCTCCGGGACGTCCTGTTGGAAAGGACTTAAAGTTTCAGTCCAGTTCCTCCAGGTCTCTGTGGCTGCCAACACCATTTTCTGTGGGAGAATAGTCTCTGGGTCAGAGGGCTGTGCTGTCTCTGGCTCAAAACATCTGGATAAAGCGTCTGCTTTAATGTTTTTACTACCCGGGGTATACGTGATTATAAATCTGAATCTCGAGAAAAACAGTGACCACCGAGCCTGTCGGGGACTCAATCTCTTAGCCCCCTCGATGTATTCCAAATTTTTGTGATCAGTGTAAACTGTAATCGTATGTTCTGCTCCCTCTAGCCAATGACGCCATTCCTCAAAGGCCAATTTAATGGCTAGGAGCTCCCTGTTGCCTATATCGTAGTTTTTCTCTGCGGGTGAAAATCTACGAGAGAAATAGGCACACGGGTGTAACCTTCCCTGCAACCCAGAACGCTAAGACAGCACAGCCCCTACCCCAACCTCTGAGGCATCTACCTCCACAATAAAGGGATAGGAGATGTCAACGTGTCTTAAAATGGGTGCAGTACAAAACAATTCCTTCAGGGTGGAGAAAGCAGCAAGAGCTTCGGAGGACCAGTGGTTAGTATCTGCCCCTTTCTTTGTGAGACTGGTAAGGGGTGCGATGACTGTGGAGTACCCCTTTATGAACCTTCTATAATATTTAGCGAACCCCAAGAATCTCTGGAGAGCTTTCAGACCCACGGGCTGAGGCCACTCCAGAACAGCAGAGACCTTGGCAGGGTCCATAGAAAGGCCTGTGGTAGAAATTATGTACCCCAGAAAGGTGACAGATGTTACCCCAAAAATGCATTTCTCCAATTTGGCATATAACATGTTTTGTCTTAGCTTGTGCAATACAAACCTGACATGATCCCTATGCTCTGAGAGATTGGCTGAGAAGATTAGTATATCATCCAAATATACTAGGACAAATTTGCCTAAAACCTCTCTGAACACCTCATTAATGAGTTCCTGAAAGACGGCCGGGGTGTTACACAACCCGAAGGGCATCACCAGGTACTCGTAATGCCCATCGGGTGTGTTAAAGGCCGTCTTCCATTCATCGCCCTCTCTGATCCGTACCAGGTTGTATGCACCACGCAAATCCAATTTTGAGAAGATCTTAGCATTGGTGACCTGAGTAAATAAATCGCCTATCAAAGGCAAAGGATAGCGATTTTTTACTGTGATTTTATTCAGGCCCCGATAATCAATGCACGGCCGAAGGCCTCCGTCTTTTTTCTTTACAAAAAAGAAACCTGCTCCAGCAGGCGACCGGGAAGGGTGAATGAACCCTTTAGCTAAATTTTCACGGATGTATTCCTGCATGGCCAATTTTTTGGGCCCAGATAAATTGTAGAGATGACCTCTAGGGGGAATACAACCAGACCGGAGATCAATAGGACAATCGAAAGGGCGGTGTGGAGGAAGTTTATCGGCCGATTTAGGACAAAACACGTCTGCAAACTCAGAATACTGATCTGGCAATCCTTCCACATGAATCTTGGTCTCACCCAAGGTTACCTTCGCTAAACAATGATGAAAACACTGGGAAGACCAGCTTGTTAGCTGACCAGTGGCCCAGTTAATCTGAGGTGAGTGAAGTTGTAACCAAGGCATGCCAAGAATGATCGTGGAGGTTGTCATACGTAACACAAAAAAAAAACAAATTTTCCCTATACAACACCCCGATAGTGACCCCCATTATCCTGTTGGCGCCTCTGTTCCTTTCTACTATAACTCTTCTGTTCAATGATTTGGTACTTCACTATATCTGATACTCTGTTGCCAAACCCTGCTTGCCTTTGGATTACCAAATCAGCCTTCTGTCTTTGTACTGTGTATGTCCGTGTGTTGCCGACCTGGCTTGTCCGACCTTGAGAGCTATCTCCCCAGTTAAGAGCTAGATCACAGACCAATCAGTGACATCCTCTATTGGTATCACTCACGCTCTGGTCCTTCCCTCTCCCAGTCTGACGCCTCCCTGTGGGAGAGTCTCAGGCTGCTGGAAGGTACTTACTCTAGCAGTATTCCTTACTGCCTTGTACCTGTCTTCCTGGTATTGTTATCAAAGTGTTTTGTCCTAAATCGGCCGATAAACTTCCTCCACACCGCCCTTTCAATTGTCCTATTGATCTCAGGTCTGGTTGTATTCCCCCTAGAGGTCATCTCTACAATTTATCTGGGCCCGAAAAATTGGCCATGCAGGAATACATCCGTGAAAATTTAGCTAAAGGGTTCATTCGCCCTTCTCGGTCGCCAGGTGTAATCTGAACATATCGCTGTTGTGTACTCCTGTCATATTTTGCCTGATGAAGCAGGTGTAGGCCTGCGAAACGCGTTGCAATTTGGAGTGTACCAATAAATATTATTTGTCTGAAATACACAGCTGTTGTGTCTGCTTATAGGAGGTATACCCACTACTGCCTCCTAAGCAATTTTTAATATTTTAAATTATTGTTTTATCCTGTTGGCGCCTCTGTTCCTTTCTACTATACGTCTAATATCCACCCTTGGTGGAGGGGGATACCCCCTTTTTTCCTAAGTCTACAGAGAGCGACTTCTTATTCCTGAGTGAGAACAGGACAATCTCCTCACCTGCCTATACAGTGGTTGCCTGGAAGTAACCCGGGTTTGTAAGTATTATTTTACTCGATTCTAAATTTCCAATTTCCTGAACATACTACACTATACTGGACTCTCGGTTCTCTCCTTTTCTTACATTGAACAGAAGAGTGGTCAGGAAAGCAGAAAGTCATAACAGATAATAAACAATGCCTAGTCTTGGGTGTGAGCTCTGTGATCATCAACACCCTGGAACTAGTCTGAAGTATAACAGAATGGTAACACAAGTCCCTAATCTGGGGTGTGAGGTCCTTGATCATCAACACCCTGGAACTAGTCTGAGGTATAACAGAATGATAACACAAGTCCCTAATCTTGGGTGTGAGGTCCTTGATCATCAACACCCTGGAACTAGTCTGAAGTATAACAGAATGATATCACAAGTCCCTAATCTTGGGTGTGAGGTCCTTGATCATCAACACCCTGGAACTAGTCTGAAGTATAACAGAATGAGAACACAGATTCCTAATCTTGGGTGTGAGGTCCTTGATCATCAACACCCTGGAACTAATCTGAAGTATAACAGAATGATAACACAGATTCTGACAATAAGGTCTGAGTGCTTCCACGTAGTGATCGTAACGACAGACAACCAGCGAATGACCAGCACCCAGCATATACAGCCCAGCACTCTCCAGCGCCTCCCCTAAATGTTGGACCAATGGGAACTGGTACAATCGTCAGCTGACCGGCTTGGTCAGCTGACTCCCTTCTGGCTGTCATAAAAGTTCTGCCTCTCAACGCGCGTGAGCGTCCTTCTGAGCCTGTGTGGACTATCAGTCCCAGCCACACCAGACATGTCTTGCGTACCACCCGCCGCGCTGGACGCGGAGCCAGCCGCACCGCTATCAAGGCATGCAGCAGTTTCTCCGCGTTCAGCCATACTGACAGATGTAGGCCTACGCGTGCAAACCGCCGCGTTGGACGCGGAATCAGCCGCCTTGTTCTGAGCGCACGCGGCGGCTTTTCCGCGTTTTCTCACAGACAACAATCATGGTGATTCCCTACATGTTTGATGGATTTGATTAGAAGTGACAAACTGGATGTCTGCCTGAAGTTTCCTTCTGCTGATATGTTTTGTACACATACTTACTTCTAGCCTTTAAAAAAATATATGTCAGCTAGTGAAGCTTTATTCACATCTTGCCACCAGATTTTTCCTATTACTACAACATTACCTGTTATCCGGCTGCTGCTGTTAAAACTTACTCACTTTTTTTATTTATCCTTCTTGAATTTTTATTGTAATAGCTTGTGTGCAGAGTTTTCAGTTACTGTATTTAATCAGTTTGTGTATGTCCCATGTTAGACGCGAAAACTGGAATGAACTCTGGAGGATTCTGGGTGTCGGGAAATGGCTGCCGCCACTCCGCCCCACCTGTGTGCAGGGCTGGTTCTAGCTACTATGGGGCCCTAGGGCAAAAGTAACTTGGGGGCCCATGATGTCCCCCTTCCAACCAAACCACCCTCAGGGCCCCCTGAGCCTGCTTTCAGGCCCTAACACCCCCCCCCCCCCCCACACACACACACACTGGTCACAGAATTTCATTAGGTCTTCATTATATGTCCCTGTAAACACACAGCATCTCCGCTGTCATGGGTCACCACAGCTGGAGGGGAGGAGGGGCACCTTGGGAAATTGCCTCCTTGGCCTCTGTGGAAGTGCCGGCTCTGCCGGTGTGCAGGTAAGGAGTGGACAGTCCCTGTGTGAGGAGTATTCTCAGAGGTCGGGGAGTAGCAGCAGGTGATGCAGCAACTGGGAAGAGGGAGCTGTGTGACCGGCATCACAAGATCTCTGCCATGCTATTTCTTCACAAAAATGCAAATGCATTTGATGTGCAACAGAATATAACTTCTGTACAGTCATTTACTGTAATTGTTACAGCCCTGACAATAACAAATCATTGAGCATCCCATCTTCAAATAGATTAGTCTTACTGACTGGGAATCAAAGACTGTAGTCATAGCTATTTAGTTTGCACAAAAGATTTGTGGGGCACTATCAATGCGTGACTGGGCCAATGTGTCCTGCTAATAAAATGATAAATGGTCCATTTATGATTATTTGTTGGAGCACACACTTCTCTGGTGCTCCTTGACACCCCCACCCCTCTGCTGTACTCTGTAGAGGGAATGTATCTATCTTGATTAAGGTCTTTTATTTGTATGCAGTTTTTTTTTGCTGAAGGGGCATATTTCTATTGCTACTGCCTTTGTTGGTACCATTTTATTGTACTTATTTGTATTCATAATCAACAAGTTTGTGGTGTTGTAATACAAGAACACAACATGTATTGCAGTAACAGTATTGTTTATTCTTTCTATTATTGTATTAGTTTATAGATCTAATTCTCGAATACAGGTGAGTTGTTCACATTCATTTATCCCAATTTTTTTAATAAACATTTAGATGTCTTGATTATATTTACATGACATGATTGTTATATATAAGTGACTATTCATTATTAATGTGGTACTCACATTTGGATACTTAACACCTACATAAGATCATACATAGGACTATTTTTTTTTTATTAAGTTACATTTTTCTTAATTTTTTTAATAAGATTTTTTACATATTCTTATGAATGTTATATAACAGAGGCTTTGTGTATAAAAATAGTATTGCATGTTCTATTCATATAGCTACTGTATGAGTGTATCTTTTGGTATGTTTTACAGGCACAGTACTGACCTGAGAAAAAGCCCCAAATACCCATTTTTTTATTGTTCTTTATAAATATCATTGTCCAACAGGGGCGTTGCAAGGATCCTAGGAGATCTGGGGCACCAGGTAGAGAGAATCAGCGCCGCAGCAAAAAATGGGTGTGGCTATTCAAGGAGTGGGGCTAAAATGCACATGAGCTTAGCAGCGTGTAACCTGCTGCCCAGCAAAATGTTGGAAGGAGTCCCTATTATAGGCATAGAGTAAAGATGCGTAAACACATTACATTTTGATTGGTCAATCACTGACCAATTTTACCACCCCATGTAGTATGAGGGCCAGCAGACTTTAAATACTATGAACAGAGCTGAGCTGTCATAATACCTAGAAGTAGTAAAATTGGCTAATCAAAAATGTATGTGTGTACCAGGCTTTACAGCTAATGCTGCACATACAATACAGCTGGTTTACAATTAGCAAAGACACAGAGTAACAGATTATAATGTACATAATGGAGGTAGCAGAGATCAGAACATGCTGCAGCTAGTTTACTATCAGTACAGGCACAGAGTAACAGCTTATACTGTGCATACTGGGGGTAGAAATAGACAACACACGGGGGTTAGAAATGAACGGCACACACTACAGGGAGTTAATGTTAAGTAAAAGCTAATGCTGTACATGTTGGAGGTAGCAGGGATCAGCAGGCATACACTGCAGCTAGTTTACTATCATTACAGGCACAGAGTAACAGCTTATACTGTACATACTGGGAATAGCAGAGATCAGAACACACTGCAGCTAGTTTACAATCAGTACAGGCACAGAGTAACAGCTTATACTGTACATACTGGAGGGAGCAGGGATCAGCCAGCCCACACTTCAGTGAGTTTACTATCAGTACAGACACAGAGTATAAGCTTTAGCATGGGCTATATCACTACTTTTCATTGGGCAAATCATATTCAGAAAGGTAAATACTCACCCACCTTGATTACCTTAATTAATCAGCTATTCTAAAGGCAGGCTGGTAGTGATCGGTCGATGCTAGTGGCAGGCTGGTAGTGATCGGTTGATGCTAGTGGCAGGCTGGTAGTGATCTGTTGATGCTAGTGGCGGGTTGGTAGTGATCTGTCAATTCACATGAGAGGTGTGTGGTGATCAGTAGATTCTAGTAGAAAGTAGATAGTGATTAATAGATTTTAGTGGTAAACAGGTAGTGATAGACAGGCAGCAGGAGACAAATGACAGTAGTAAGTAGATGCTGATAGGTAGTGGGTGACAGACAGACATGCAGTAGGTGCTAGGAAGCAGTGAAAGCGAAGTAACATAGGGTGCCAAGTTCCAGTGGGGGGAAAAACAGGCTAGGATTTATGGTACACTATAATACAGATTAATTTGTGATCTCCTCTGAGGACAGTCAGTGACCCAACTATGTAGTTTGTAAAGTGCTGCAGAAGATGTCAGCACTATATACTGTAAATACATAATAATAATATGGGATGACATTAGACTATGACTAGGGGCTTGATTCACAAAGCGGTGCAAAGTGTTTGCACGCTGGTGAAAAGGCCCTTATCACGCCTAAACTCACTTTAGGCATGATAAGAAGAAACTCGCGCGAAGTTACCGCGCGTACGCGCGTAAGTGCGCGCGCAGCACCCGACGCTTCGCGCGAAGCTCCCATTAAGCCCTATGGGACTTTGCGCGCGCGCTCACGCGCGAACGCGCATACGCGCGGTAACTTCGCGCGAAGAGCAGGAAAAAGCGGTGATAACTCAGTGGTGAAAAGGTCATCACGCCTAAAGTCTTTTAGGCGTGATAACTGGGTTATCACCGCTTTGTGAATCAAGCCCTATGTGTAACGATTGGTGTCAGCTAAACAGATTTTCTGATTATTGGTGATCTGCAGTATCACCAATAATACAGATGCTATACCTGATTATGTGGTGATCTGCAGAATCACCAATAATGCTGGTATAGCCAGACACAGGACTACCAATGTGAGATAGTGTTTGGTGCAACAGTAATGAGTAATAGGAAGTCTCCCGAGGAGTGGGTGATTCAGACAATACTGCAGCCAGTGGACACCTGAGGAGCAGGTGTTACAGACAGTGCTGCAAAGGATATTCACCTGAGGGGCAGGTGATAAAGACTATACTGCAGCCAGTGGACACCTGAGGAGCAGGTGTTACAGACTGTGCTGCGAGCAATGACCACCTGAGGAGCAGGTGATTAAGACTATACTGCAGCCAGTGGGCACCTGAGGAGCAGGTGTTACAGACAGTGCTGCAAAGGATATTCACCTGAGGGGCAGGTGATAAAGACTACACTGCAGCCAAGGGACACCTGAGGAGCAGGTGTTACAGACAGTGCTGCAAAGGATATTCACCTGAGGGGCAGGTGATAAAGACTACACTGCAGCCAAGGGACACCTGAGAAGCAGGTGTTACAGACAGTGCTGCAGTTGAGCTTCACCTGAGGAGCAGGTGAAATGCCACAGATCCCTCGCCAGTGGCTAGGCCCACTGGTGAGGCAAGAAAAGTCAGTCAAGCAGAGTAGGCAACGTACGGACAGATAAGGTACAAAGACAGAAGACTGATTCAGTGTTAGGTTCAGGCAGGGTCAGCAACATGAATCAGATGGACAGAGGTACAGAGTCAGTACGCAGGAGAATAGTCAACGGAAGCAGAAGGTCATAACAGATAATACAATGAATTAGTACTTTAAGCTAGCAACAGAATCTGGCTAAGTGTGGATCCCCAGCTCTGGCTGGTTCTAGCACACTTTGGGATCTGACTAGGTCTGAGCGCTCACACGTTAGCATTCGCAACAGCAGACACGGAGCAACTGACAGACTACCACTATATATACATAGCAGCTCCGCAGCGCCGCCCCAGTCACTCAGCCAATCCGAAATAGCGTTTGGAGTCAGCTGACCTGGCAGATCAGCTGACTCCCCTTCTATTCGCATAAAGGTCCTGCCGCCTGGCGCGTGCGCACGTAGTCCTCAATCTATGTGCAATAGAAGGACCAGGCAGAGCACCAGCATGTAACTGCGCGGCCGAAGCCGCCGGCTGATACGCAGAGATAGCCGCCATGCTCCTTGTCTCCGCGGCGGCATCTCCGCTATCCATTACAGTACCCCCCCCCCCCCCCGAGGAGTAGACCCCGGACACTTCCTACCCGGCTTCTCAGAGTGTAACTAATAGTTACATAGTTACATAGTTACATAGTTATTTTGGTTGAAAAAAGACATACGTCCATCGAGTTCAACCAGTATAAAGTACAACACCAGCCTGCTCCCTCACATATCCCTGTTGATCCAGAGGAAGGCGAAAAAAACCCTTACAAGGCATGGTCCAATTAGCCCCTAAAGGGAAAAACTCCTTCCCGACTCCAGATGGCAATCAGATAAAATCCCTGGATCAACATCATTAGGCATTACCTAGTAATTGTAGCCATGGATGTCTTTCAACGCAAGGAAAGCATCTAAGCCCCCTTTAAATGCAGGTATAGAGTTTGCCATAACGACTTCCTGTGGCAATGCATTCCACATCTTAATCACTCTTACTGTAAAGAACCCTTTCCTAAATAAATGGCTAAAACATTTTTCCTCCATGCGCAGATCATGTCCTCTAGTCCTTTGAGAAGGCCTAGGGACAAAAAGCTCATCCGCCAAGGTATTATATTGCCCTCTGATGTATTTATACATGTTAATTAGATCCCCTCTAAGGCGTCTTTTCTCTAGACTAAATAAACCCAGTTTATCTAACCTTTCTCGATAAGTGAGACCTTCCATCCCACGCATCAATTTTGTTGCTCGTCTCTGCACCTGCTCTAAAACTGCAATATCTTTTTTGTAATGTGGTGCCCAGAACTGAATTCCATATTCCAGATGTGGCCTTACTAGAGAGTTAAACAGGGGCAATATTATGCTAGCATCTCGAGTTTTTATTTCCCTTTTAATGCATCCCAAATTTTTTTTAGCTTTAGCTGCAGCTGCTTGGCATTGAGTACGATTATTTAACTTGTTGTCAATGAGTACTCCTAAGTCCTTCTCCAAGTTTGATGTCCCCAACTGTATCCCATTTATTTTGTATGGTGCTAGACCATTAGTACGTCCAAAATGCATGACCTTACATTTGTCAACATTGAATTTCATCTGCCATGTATGTGCCCATATAGCCATCCTATCCAGATCCTGTTGCAATATGACACTATCTTCCTGAGAGTTAATGATTCTGCACAATTTTGTATCATCTGCAAAAATAGCAACATTGCTCACTACTGCATCTACTAGGTCATTAATAAATAAATTGAAGAGCACTGGACCCAGAACAGACCCCTGTGGGACCCCACTGCTAACAGTCTCCCATTTTGAGTATGATCCATTGACCACAACTCTTTGTTTTCTGTCCATTAGCCAGTTCCCTATCCATGAACACAGACTCTTCCCCAGTCCTTGCATCCTCAACTTTTGCACCAGACTTTTGTGGGGAACAGTGTCGAAGGCCTTTGCAAAGTCCAAGTATATCACATCTACAGCATTCCCAATATCCATATTAGCATTCACTACCTCATAAAAGCTGAGCATGTTAGTCAAACAGGACCTGTCTTTAGTAAACCCATGTTGATGCTGAGAAATAAGATTATTTTCTACTATGAAGTCATGTATAGTATCTCTTAGTAACCCCTCAAATAGTTTGCATACAACTGATGTTAAACTTACAGGTCTATAATTTCCTGGATCAGATTTTTTGCCCTTCTTAAATAATGGGAAAACGTGGGCTGTACGCCAATCCACTGGGACTCTGCCTCTTTCTTTAAATCCTCAGCATGCATGCAACAATCCGGCACCCAAGTTCTCTCCTACAGGCCATAACCCCTTCCAGTGGACCAGGTATGTAATTCTGCACTAATCGAGAATCCAAAAGCTTCTCGATCTCATACTCCGGTTGATCGTTAACCATCACAGGGGGGGGAGAGGAATCCACATGCACCGCAGGTTTTAACAGAGAAACATGGAATGATCTCACACCTCTCATGCTGGCTGGGAGATCAACCATATATGTGACATCATTAATCTTTCTGGACACCAGGTATGGGCCTACAAATCTGGGTCCTAACTTAGGTGACGGTTGTTTCAATGCCAAATGCCGAGTAGAAACCCACACCATGTCCCCTGGAGAAAACTTCCACTCTACAGACCGCCTCTTATCCGCCTGTTTCTTCTGAGTCTGGAAAGCTTTTCCCAAATTCCTCTTAACTAACACCCAAATCTCTTTTAATGCCCTTTGCCTCTCCGCTATCCATTACACTATGGTAGGATTAGTTAGATTGAGAGCTCCTCTGAGCACAGTCAGTGACATGACTATGTACTATGTAAAGTGCTGCAAAAGAGTGTCAGTGCTACATAAATACATAATAATATGGTAGGACATTAGACAATGACAGGATTAAATTGTGAGCTCCTCTGAGGACAGTCAGTGACATAACTATGTACTCTAAATTGCTACAGAAGATGTCAGTGCTATAGTGCTATATAAAATACATAATAATATATGGAAGGACATTAGACTATGACTATGGTAGGAATAATAGATTGGGAGCTCCTCTGAAGACAGTCAGCGACATGACTATGTACTCTATAAAGTGCTACAGAGGATGTCAGTGCTATATGGATGGGCACAGAGAAAGACGGACAGTGGACGGGGCACAGAGAGAGGCGTACATACACACATACAGGATGGGGCACAGAGAATAAGGCTCGCGTGCGTTTGTGCGCATGCACACTCACACGCAGAGGATAGGAAACAGAGAGAGGCGCACACACATAGGACAGACTCAAACAAAGAGACACACACAGGACGAGGCACAGAGAATGAGGCTCACGTGCATGCATGCACACGCACACTCACACACAGAGGACATGAAACAGAGAGAGGCGCACACACAGAGGACAGGCTCAAACAGAGAGACACACAGGACAGGGCACAGAGATATATGGCCCATACACACGGGCTACAACTGTTGCTGGAAACACATGGTGTGCGCATGTTGCGGCGACAGGTCCCCCGTGTGTATGAGGCGCGCGCAAGCAACTGTTGGTAATTAGAGCTGTCCCCAGGCGATTGACTTGTTCAATCACCGGCAACAGTTGTTGCAGGAACCGTTGCTAGTCTCAAGTCGGTGCGGTCGTGTGTATGCTAGTCTCTAGCAACTCTTGTGAGTCCGACAGTTCATTGAACCTGCGACAGAAGTTGCTGAGCAACAGTTTCCGCTGTGTTGCCGCGTGTATACAATCGTCGCTTGTATACAACTGTCGTTGCTGGAGACTTTCAACTGTTGCTTGTCTTCATGCAACTGCAGACATCCGTGCCTCGTGTGTATGTAGCAGACACATAGACACACACACAGAGGACTGGGCACAGACAGAGGCACAGACACGCACACAGGATGGGGGACACACACACACTAGGGCAGACATACACACAACACACACACAGGACACAGAGGCACACACTTTAGACACGGACACATGCACAGTTTCCATACTACCCCAATTTAGCACACACACACTTCAATGTAAGCACAGCATACACTAGACGGGGGGGGGGGGTCACATGGGGAGACAGAAAGCTACAGGGGAGAGAGTGAGACACGAGAAAGGAAACAAGCCAGACAGAGTATACAACCTCTTCTTCCTCCAACATGAAGTCTTCAAGATGCCGCTGACAAGCCGTGTCCCTGGCTGGCTCTGGCAGTGAGTATGTGTTCTGCCCCTCTTAAGTCTGCAGCTCTGCAGACTTGCTCCATTGCTCCTCACTACAAGTTCAGTGCGGTGAAGTGACAGGAGCCTGACCCGCAGCCCTCTCATGGAATCCTTAGCTCAGCACGCTTCTGCTCCCCATCAACCCCAGCGAGACCGCACTCATTCAAATCCTGCTGGGAGGAAGAGCTTCAGCATGGTCAAATCTTCATGCGGATGACAGGGGAAGGAGCGGAGGAGCCTGGCACTATGTGAACCATGGCCACTGCACTGTAAGGAGGGGGAGCAGAGAGCGGCTGCATCATAGCAACAGATGCCTCCACTTCCTTTTGGGAACCCAAGTACCCCGCATCACGTGTCCAGAGGTATGGGGCACAGTGGGCGAAGATCCGGAGCACGTGCTTTGGATCTTTAACCCTAATGACGCACCTGTTGTCCAATATTGTTTGGTCATATCTTTGGAGGTAAGCCTACATTCACTTCTTTGTTCTAAACTGTTTTAATTATTTTATAGGTTTTTCTTTGGTGCCTTACTTTCAGTTGAATAATGCCATTGTTGGGGAGTTGTTGATATTTTATGATCTTCATAACAATCATCTATTTTTGGAGAGCAACTTTGAAGAGGAATATACTTTTTTTGTCCATAGCCAGAGAAGACACTTCTATTATAAGTAGTCAGGGAGGGAACCTCTAGTATTAGGTAGGCAGAGAGGGTGTGGCCCAGTACAGGTAGCCAGAGAGGGCCTCTCCAGTATAGGTATCCAGACAGTTCCCCAGTATAGGGTAGCCAGAGTGGGCACCACCAGTATTACATAGGCAGAAAAGGTCACCCCATACAGAGCAGACAAAAGAGGAGTGGAGCAACTCCCCTCTTCAAGATTCACACATGACCTATCTTCTTCCTCCTAGGCGTTCTATCTTTATGGTTCACCATCTGTTAACACGTAAGAGGCACATAATGCCAGATGGCGCTAAGAATGGAGGCTGTGGAGCCTGGAAAGGCAAGTTACTTCCCCCCTGTACTGTGTACTGAGCATGGGCCCATTTCTACAACCTCCTACATGTAAGCCCCTTAAAACAGTCCTGTATGGAGTAACCTCCTAACCACTATTCACAAATAAAAGTTGTACTGGACTGGAGCCTAAGGCTCTATAAAAAAAAGAAAAGAAAAAAAGCAACTGCTATTGTATACAATGTATTGAATTTTCTTTATAAAACACAATATAGGATTAATGCCATTAAAATACAAGATGCTAATTAGAAGAACCCTATTACTGGCAGTACATCAATTAAGGTGTGGCCACACCTATCCAAGATGATGGAAAAATATTATTATGTGACCTGCATGATCAGGATTCCTGCTCAGAAGATCCTAGGCAAAATGGTTGAATATTGCAAAAGAAAATTGCCAGGCCTTTTATGAAATGATAATCACTCTGAACAACAGTCAAGTTTGATATCCATTCCCAAGTAATAGTAACACCTTTTCAACAATTGGTAACTGGAAATCGCCAGTAGACTATTCCAAATGTAGCAGCCAGGCCCTCTGTAATATAAGTAGTCTCCTGGACATTGCGCAGGTTGATGGTGTTTCCACAAAGAACATTATCAAATCCCAAAGGGATGGCGAAAGCATGGAGGTCACCTTCCACCAGAAGTACACTCAATCCTCTACCTGATTTTTCTACCTGAGTCTTGGAAAAGATCTTCTAAATAATTTGTTGAGGGATTTTTTTTGAGTATGTACTGCTGGAGGTTCATTGAATAATTTTAGTTTTGTTGCATCATAAATATAGAACTAAATATAGAACTAATATAGAACTAATAAAAACACTGCTGCTAACATATTCGGGTATGTTCTAATTTGTATAAGGTTTAAAATGCATACAGACCCATTTGCATTCACTATTATAAGCTGCGTGCAAGCAGACAAGTAGCATAATATGTGAGATATCATCTCTCTTAACAGAAGCTGCTTTGTCCTTTGGCTTGTAGCTGAACCTGGCTATAGAGTGCAATAGTACACAGAATTCTTCCTGTGCTTGGAAAAGACTGCAGCATATGCTCAGGAACCTCTCCTGTTATCTGTCTTCATGAAAGTAATGGTTTGGGATTAGCCTTCTGTGAAAGTAATGCAATTTAAGCTTGGTCTATGTGGAATTTCAAAAGATCAACAAGAACATTTTTTACCTTTGTAAGTAAATCATAGTAAGTGCTGCTGAACCTCCATGCCAGTACTATATGTAGCATTTTTTACAATCCGATAAGTAGGCTGAAAAGGTGGATTTGTTGGGCCTTTCTAAAATTACCAAGTAAAGTAAACATCTTTCCTCTTTGGAAGATGTAACCATTAGACTTAGTGTAGTGTTGTGTGTCTAAGCAACCCTAAGACCCTGAAGCCTATGAAACTTTAATTTGTACCTTCTTGAAATCTGTGGGACCTTGAACCTTTTACTGCTCAGCTTTGGCCATTGAGAGTCACATCACAGTAATATGATTGTAGTAGTTCTCGTACACCTATCTCTAATGTAGTAAATCAGAATTAGCATGTTAAAACTTTCCAAATTTTAGGCTTTCAGGAACATTTATATATCTGCGTTACAATTAACCTGCTAATTGAAATACTGTATATACTCGAGTATAAGCCTAATTTTTGGGCCACAAAAGTGGGGGTTTCTGCTTATATTCGAGTCACTATTCTTTGAGTAACCCCCACAGGGCCCCACTATACTGTATGCACAGTGGTGCATCTTCTGAGGGAGACCACACACTTGACATTTCCATGGGATGTCATCTCGACTTTTAGCCTTGGAAGGCATACAGGGACTCTACTGAGTGGTGAGAATCCTTGCATTCCTATATCAAGTTTTAGATACATGACTATGTGGCTCCGCATTCCTTGCTTTATCTTTATGCCAGCTTAAACTTTGCAACAGGAGTTCTTTGCATGTCCATCTCCATTGTAGGCCTATGTTCTGCCTTATTATTTGCAATCTGCTGAACTTAGGCTGCTTTTCTAAGATATGGTTGTGGTCAGCAATGGCTGCGAGTGGTGTTGTGGTTGTGGCTTTTGCCATCCCCCGGCTTATACTCGGGTCAAACATTTTTCCAGGGTTTTTTAGGTAAAAGTTCTGGGGGGGGGTATACTCGAGTATATACGGTATTTGAGTAACCTTCTTTATCTAGATGTATTTATAGGAAAGGGAGATATATAAAAGATGTATTAGTTAGGGCTGATATTTAAGGTAAGAAACAATAAATGTCCACTTCCTTACCAGGATGTAATGGTTCCAGTTCCCTGTCATAACTGTCAGAATTGCTCCAGTATCTTTAAGGGAGATACCATTTCCCATCCCACGAAGGGTACAAATATTAAAATTAATGGTAGTTTTTCATGTTCGACTGCAAATGTATTTTATTTTTTTAAATGTCCATATAGTTTTGGGTATTCTGGACAAACCTCAAGACCAGTGAAGACTCATCTTAATGAGCATCATAATGATATTAGGATCTATAGGGCAGTTTGTTCCACTTCTAAAAATAAATCTGATTCTCCAATAGGCATGCATTTTTTTAATGTCATCATACTGTGGCTGATTTATGGCAGTGTTTGGGGGTGAAGGCCTTCTGAACTGTTTTCCTGTCAAGGAAAAGTAGGTGGATCTCCTAATGGACTGAATGAAGATTTTAACTTGAGATGTTTTCTATAAGTTTCATACTGTTTCCCCTCACTCACTGATAGCTAGTATTTCTTTAAGTGTGTGCCCATCCCTACAGGGATGTACTTTATATTATTTGAAGGTGTAAAATGTTACGTTTGTGTTGTGTGAGCACTTGATGAAGGTCTGTTTGGAGCATTGTGCTTCAGTATCCATGGTGCTTTATCCAAGTGGAGATCCAGTTAATTTTCTTTGCTCTGAATATTACACCTTTGGTGGATCAAGGTGCTGTCTGCTTGACTCCCCCCAGCAGGGGCGCCTGAAGCTGCAGGCACTACAGGCAGCCGCTTGGGGCGTATCCCTCTCAGAAAGCGCTGCCGGCCGCTACTAACGTTAATTAACTTTTATAGTTGTCCCTCCATTCTCCCTGTGTCACTTTGCTGCGCTGCTTGGCTCCTGGTTTACTTCCTACACTCTCCTTCCGCCCCCTGGCCAATAGAGAGACAGCTCAGCCCCACCTCTCCGCCCCTTTCTTATAGCAGCCACAGAGCGTGTGGATCTGCCTCTGGCTCCGCCTCTAACTCCGCCCCCACCAGCCAGAAGTTCGGGTCCCTAGGCTTGCCGCTGTCTGAGTGACCCATCGGACCATGCTTTCCCTGTGTCCCCCTGTGTGTGATGAGCAGGCAGAGGTGAGGGTGAGCTGCAGGGGGGAGACTGGAATCAGCCACATCAGTGCTGATAAGTGCAGAGGAGATAGGAGGACAAGTGTCTGTACAAGCTGTGTATATTGGCATTGTAACCTGAGCTGAACGATGCTGACATACGCCCTGAGGAGCAGCTCATAGTGCATAGCTGCCTGTCTGGAGACTCAGACATCCACTGCTCTTGTCAGCGCTGCTGCCAGGAGATCATCACTACTGATAAAAACACTGATTGACCATCACCTGCTGGGGGGAAGATGAGCAATAAATAGCTGCATACATGTTTACAGTGGGGGTGGGGGGAGGGGGATGTTTGGAGGGTGAGGGGAAATGAACAAGGGCACACAAAGTTAGAGCAATTATCTAGGACTTTGCTCTGGGTACCCATAGATCTAATGCTGGGCATAGACGGTTCGTTTTTCTTTATCAATCGAGCCGCTGATGGCTCGATTGATAATTTCCGACAGGTCTGATCACCGCGCGGATCGATCCCTGCTCGATACCTGTGGGCGGACA
The DNA here is from genome assembly GCF_040937935.1 of Hyperolius riggenbachi. NCBI lineage: Eukaryota > Metazoa > Chordata > Amphibia > Anura > Hyperoliidae > Hyperolius > Hyperolius riggenbachi. The sequence goes on from NC_090647.1 coordinate 182,493,254, forward strand.
ATAGCGAAAATCAAGCGGAAGTTAAGGAAGCGCCCGCAGGGACGAGTGGGAATCGATCCAGGCGTGCGCGGAGCTGCGTTGAGTCGATCCGGCGGCTAATCGCGCCGCAGAAACGAACCGTCTATTCCCAGCATAATGCTGGGCAAACACGGGTAGTTCTTTGTTAGCAATGGAGCCGCTGATGGCTCGAGTGATAATATCCGATGTGTCCGATGACCCAGTGGATCGATTCCGCGCTCGATCCCCGCGGGCAGACAATAGCGGAAAACGAGTGGAAGATAAGAAAGTGCCCACGGGGACGAGCGGGAATCGATCCAAGCGCGCATGGGGATGAGCGGTGATGTGGCGGGAGTCGATCCGGCGGCTAATCAAGCCGCAAAAACGACCTGTGTTTGCCTAGCATAACGATTGTGGGCAGATCCACCAAGAGACAGATCTCTCTCTGATCAAATCTGAGAGAGGTCTGTCAGCTGCCCATACACTGCAGGCTGATTCCCGATCAATTTCATGTTGAAACTGATCAGGAATTGGTATTGTGATGCCACATCTAACTGCCTTGCTACCCCAACGCTATCCCCCTAATGTAAAGTGTGTCCCCAGGTGCCCTGTGCAGTAAAGGTTACCTGTCAGTGTCCATCTTCACCCTGCCTCACATACATGTGCCCTATGTGGTTGCCGGCGTATAGGTGGGTGTGTATGTGGCATCACATATGCGCCCACGTATACGCTGGTAACCACCCGGAGCATGTGTATGTGAGGCAGTGCGGAGACTGAGCCATTGGCGGACACAGACAGGTAACATATACTGCACGTTACGATTATTTTCTTGTAAAAGACTGCTGCTTTAAGATTAAGGGCCTGTTTCCACTACATGCGGATTCTGGATGCAGAAAATGTGACTCTAATGAATGTCTATGGGCCTGTATCCACTAAATGCGATTTTTCTGATGCAGATTTCCCATAGGCATTCATTGGAGTCAGTTTTCTGCATCCAGAATCCACGTGTATGGGGGGGGGGGGACGCCACAGATTTTCTCGCCTGGAGTGACAAAATGGCTAGAGGCGCCCCTGCCCCCCAGTACCAGAATTAGTGGTGGTTGAATTACTGAAATGTTATTTGTCTGCAGGGGAGTATTTTACATCAGAACCAGAAATCAAGTCTGTTACTGTGTCATCTTTTTTGAAAATATGATTGTTGTCATGGGTATACAATATGGTTTATTCTTATAACTTTTTGCCTTGTGTCCAACATATGAAGGTCGAGTAGTGAGTGCATTTTACCCATATATTTTTTGTAGAACTTCTTGAAGTCAAGACCAGAGATGTGAACCAGAGATCTTGAAAACAAAAGATTTGATACTTACCTAGGGCTTCCTCCCGCCCCAGAAACATGCCTGAGTCCCATGCCATCCTCCCGCGGTCTGCTGTTCAGCCATGATTAGCCCCGGTAACTTGCTCAGTCGCATCAGTCCGGGTCTACTGTGCATGCGTGGGAGGTCCGCACATGCGCAGAAGACCCGGACTGGACCCGACTGAGCAAGTTACCGGGTGTGATCGCAACTAAACGGCAGATGCAGGAGGATGGCATGGGACTCAGGCGTGTTTGTGGGGCGGGAGGAAGCCCCGGGTAAGTATCAAATCTTTCGTTTCCAAGATCTCTGGTACACTTTAAGTCCACTTTCTCTGATAGTGTGATTTAGTTGTGGTTTGCAGTTTTCCCTTTGCACCCAGCTGTTAGTGGCAGTTTGAGGGTCTTTTTTTCTTGGGAGCAATTTTTCTCTGCATATTTGTGATTATATTGGTGACTCTGTCAATATGAAATTCTACTTTGTTATTTATGTACTATATTTGAAAGGTATGTTTTTCATATACTGTATAACCAGTTTAATATGTTTGTTCTGCCTATGAAAATTAATAAAAGCATTTCTGATAAAAATAAAAAAGGGTTAGGCACCACCAGGGGAGTGGTTAGTTTTAGGCACCACCAGGGGAGGGTTCTGTGTGAAAGTTGGGTTGGATAAGGCTGTATTATTGAATTACGTAACAATTTTTAATGTTAATATATTTTCGTTATCAACTCCTGTCTGTTTTTAAAATGGTATTGGTCAGTAACCAATTTGTTAATGATGTTTTGCGCTATTGAGCTTTCATTATTCACTTGCGCCATTTCGTTATCCAGCCGTGTCCTTTTTTCCTGGCGCCCTTTTTTCATGCACGCGTGCAACTGCACAACCATCTCTAGGGTTTTCATACAATGGTCCAAAAATAGAAAATATCCAATGAGATGACTTTGCGTGGATGAAAATACCTTGTTGATATCAGAATTCAGAGGAGAATAAGCAGACGGCTTCATGAAGATGGAAAAGCAACAGTAGCCCAAATATTCATATCATGGATGTGCAGCTGCCAAATCTTCAGCAACTATTTGACACTAACTTATCAGTATGGACCAAAATCTCAGAAAATGTCTCAAACACCCTGATGAATCTATAAAACAAAGAATTAAGGCAGTACTGAAGGCGAAGGCAAAAAGAGCCCAATCCGGTACTAGCATACTACCTAAACTTATGAATATGATGGGTATGTGTAAACAGTATGTGTGTGTGTGTCTATGGGGCTCCCCCATAACTTTGCATCTTACATTGTTGGCCATACAGTCCCTCCATTTGAGTGCCCTCATTATACTGGTCCACATAAAAGTTTCTCATTACAATTCTATTTTGCAATATAATCTAAGGAATAAGTCTAAACCTGCTGAAAACTGAAATACAAGTGTGTCCCCTGGCTTAAAGGACTTCTGAGGTGATATGAGGATGCGCACAGGTCTGGCTCCCCAGAGGAATTCAGAGAGGCCAGGCTCGCCTTGAAAAGAGAACTGCGATCTGCAAAGAGGGCCTACGCCGAAAAACTGGGGCTTTGCCTTCAGTCCTCTAATACACGGGAGGTATGGAAGGGCCTGAGAGCAGCCACGAACTTCAAACCTGCACCCCAGGCAGCGACCCCGTGCCCTCGACTGGCGGAGGAGCTCAATGAGTTTTACTGCAGATTCGAGCAGCATCCTAAACAGCCCGTGGGCCAAACAGCTTCGACTCCGGCGACCCTCCCCTCTGGGGAACTCACCCCCCCCGGCTCCTGTCGCTGTTCTGGAATCGGAGGTACTCCGGCACCTCCGCAAGCTAAACCCAAGAAAATCCTCTGGCCCGGACGGAGTGTCGTCTCTCTGCCTGCGATCCTGTGCCGACCAGCTAGCCCCTGTGCTCACCACCTTATTTAAGCAGTCCTTATCGGATGGCGCAGTCCCCTCCTGCTTTAAGAGATCTAAAATTATACCAGTCCCAAAAAAAGCAGGCAGTACCGAGCACAATAACTTCCGGCCAGTGGCCCTAACCTCTAACATCATGAAGCTCCTCGAGCGATTAGTCCTGGCCCACCTGAAGAAGTCCACGGACGCCCTTCTAGACCCGCTGCAATTTGCATACAGGGCAAACAGATCAGTGGAGGACGCCATCAATGCCAGCATGGCATACATCACCGATCATCTAGACAGCCCTGCCTCCTATGCTAGGATCCTGTTCCTTGACTTTAGCTCAGCGTTCAACACGATCTGCCCAGACATCCTGAACACCAATCTGACGCAGCTCGGAGTTGACCCTACTCTTCGGGCATGGATCAAAGACTTCCTGACAAACAGAACGCAGCAGGTGAAACTCGGTAACCACCTCTCCAGCGTTCGAACCACCAATACAGGGGCTCCTCAAGGCTGTGTTCTGTCACCTCTACTGTTCTCCCTCTATACCAACAACTGCATCTCATCTGCTGACTCTGTGAAAGTCATCAAATTTGCAGACGACACCACTATCATCGGCCTTATTGGTAGAAACGGGGAGCTGGAGTACCGCAGCGAAGTAGAGAGAATATGCAACTGGTGCGAGGACAACAACCTAGTCCTCAACGCAGCAAAGACTGTCGAGCTAGTCACTGATTTCAGGAGAAACCCTCCCCCCCTCCAACCTGTCCTCATTGGGGGATCCGCAGTTTCTAGGGTGACATCGGTGCGGTTCCTTGGCACGACTCTAACAAACAATCTGAAGTGGGAGCAGAACACCACCAAAATCCAGAAGAAATCTCAGCAGAGGCTGTTCTTCCTGCGCCAACTGAAGAGATTTGGCATGCCCAGGGAGCTGCTGACCAGTTTCTATACTTCCACCATAGAATCCATCCTCTGCTCCTCAGTCATTGTCTGGTATGCTGGGGCAACGGCCAGCGACAAACACAAACTGCAGAGAGTCATAACGGACGCGGAGAAGATCATCGGATCCCCTCTTCCACCTCTCGATCTCCTCCACTCCGCCAGGATGAGGAGGAGGGCCACCATGATCTCCCGGGACCCCGCTCACCCAGGCAGCCACTACTTCAAGCTCCTCCCGTTGGGCCGTCGCTATAGGGCTATACCATCCAAAACCACCAGGCGGATGAACACCTTCTTCCCCCAAGCTGTTCGGCTTCTGAACTCCAGTCTCCCCCTACCTGGCCCGCATACCAGCGTACTCTAGCTGGTTGTCAGCCGGCCCCCGCCGCTGCCGGCCTGGGCCCATCAAATGGACTAGAGGCCACTACCTACTTCCTTATTATTATCCTTAGTATTATTGCCTGTGCCGTGTTGTGTGTCTGTCTTGTATTATACCAATTATGCCTTTGAAATGTGTTGTGTGTCTGTCTTGTATTATACCAATTATGCCTTTGCCATGTGTACCACAAGTAATTCCGATTACAGCTCTTGCTGTACTTGACGAAATAAAGTGATTCTGATTCTGATTCTGATTCTGATATGTTCATCTATCTGTACTTACCTGGGGCTTTTTCCAGCCTCAAGAAGTAATTTCTGTCCCTCGCCGCAGCTCCGGTCCTGCTGGGTGCCCGTAAAGATCGCCGTAATGATTGCCGTTGCCGACCCATCGTGTACTGTGCCTGATGATGTGGGTGACTTTGCACGGGCGCTCGTACGCACCCACCCATTTGCAGAAGCGTTGACCCACCGACGGGTCAGCGATCTTTACTGGCTGGACACCGAGGAGGACCAGAGCGACGGTGAGGGACCAAAATGACTTCTAGGGGCTAGAAGTACAGATAGATTAACCTATTCACATAGGTCCTTTAAGTGAGCATGGAAAATTGTATATTAAATGATTGCAATAACTTATATAACATAGAAGACATTTTATATAGTACATAATTAGAGTACCCCAGTAATGTTGAAAAAACTTAACTTTGCGTGGCAGAGCATTGTGCGTAAGGCTAGAATATTATCTCAAATAAGGTTTACTTACTAAAGTTAGGTTTTTTAGAAGTGTATTACAGAGACCATATTACAGGCAGCCTAGCATTACAATCGTTCAGCTCAGAAATAATATTGTTTTCAGACATCCTCAATGACTTGTAAAATAATCAATTCCTTTGGAGTGTGTTTCACCTCTTATCCTTTAAGCCTTTGTCTGACAACATAGTCAGTCACTGTATCTGAGGGAAATTGCTTTTTATTGATGAAACATTGCAGGTAATCCCTTTACTTGCTGCAGGTTTCCCATCTATGGAATGTGACATGATGTGGATTGGAAGTCTGGGAGAAGCTAACCACTAAAACAGTTCTGATACTACCGAGGATCAATGAGCTTTGCCTTGTTTAAGGGAGACAGAGAGAAGGAACGATCCAAAGCTGTCTGTCAAAACGTTTCAGAGGGAGAGTGGAACTACCAAAACCAATGTAGCTATTTGCCATTTTGATATATTACTACAGTTAAAAAATAAATCAGACCTTCATCTGTAAACTAAATCTGGAATCTGCACATATTTTTATTCTATCAAAAAAAAAAAATTCAGCGAGTGGCTACCCTTCCCCCCCTTCCAGATAGGAGCACAAGGTGGCCTTTGTCCCCATTTCCACAGAGAGCAGTATATTAGGTCACCTTCATTCCCCACACCCACCCCCATAGCAGTATTAAAGTAAACTTTGTACTTACCAACCCCCTGTATTGTTGTATTAGGGTAGCCACAGAATGTGATGTCACAATGTGTTTTGTCCTTCCCAGCCTCCATTGTCACTGGTGCCTATTCCCCCCTTCCCCAAAGGCATGTATGTACTTAGGTAAAGTGCTGGCGGGTCACAGGAAGATATACGCCACTTTGCAGAGTGGTGAAGATGGATGGCTACCCTGAAGAAGGAAGATGGAGAAGAGTGTCGGATGGACAGATGAGATTATGCTCCATTGTACTCTCTGCAACTTCGGGTCACCATTAGAGTGGACCACACGTACGGATTCCTATAGTAATTCTTCTAGGCAATGCAAGTGCCAGGCCTGGGTACTGCATACATTTTTTTTTAATCATATTGAAAACATTTCTCCATTTCAGTTTACATCCAGCTAAGAGTTTCCAAAAGTAAGAGTAAGCTCAAATCTCTCTTCTGTCCCCCTTGGGTACACCTTACTGTAAACTCAGTATGAAGTACCTTTGACATGAGACTGTCCACAAACTTACACCTTGCTGTAGCTCATTGAAAGTACTTATTATCCCGTTGCCCGGTCAGTTGGGCTCATGGTGACCCGTACGACAGATCACCCTAATGCTACTAAAATACCGGGCTGTGTTAAATACTATTCCCCTTCCGAGTCAAAGCAACTTCGAATGGAGCGGTCATTCGGGGTCTAGATATTGCCGGCACCCAAATTACATTTGAAATCCCGCTGCACCACTAAAGATAATACAAATTGCTGAACTGCGCTCTCCACAACTCCTAGAAAACACAAAACAAGCTCCACATAGCGTGACTCCGTTATAAGAGTCCACAGACACCTATGTCAAAGTGAATAGTGCAGCACTCATGAATCCTCTCCCCAATATAGATTGCGCTCACTGGATTCTAGCCACCTCAAACATCAGGTGGATCTAGCGGTTGACTTAAATCACCCCACTGGCACTTTCAATGTTAAACTTCTCTTTAATATCAGGATAAAAGCTCCAATGCATTAAAAACATAAAATTATAGAACCATCATAGCGTAAAACTGCATGCACAAGTTTAATCGCCCGCGCAATGAATGTGCACTCATGTCTGCTGGCTTGTATAGTTGCACATCAAAGGTTTTAGCAGCGGGGTCTGTCCTGGCATCTAGGTAGGAAAGATGCCATCCCATGTCTCCCTCCTGGTCTCCGTCCTCCCGGGCACCACTATAGATGTGATAAAGTTACATCTGTAGCAGCACCCATGTCAGGAACAGCATGGGGTAGAGTGCGCACCGAAATTACCTGCTTTGCTCTGTGGGAATCAGTTGAAAAGGGCGCCTGAGACATCTGTATTAAAAAGGCGCCTCCACAGACTTCAATGTTATTTCTGCAAATATGGGCTACAAGGTGGTGAAAAGGGAGTCCCAAGTTTTTTTCGGCTACCGGGTTTTCGATTTGGCTACAAAAGGGCTCCCCTTTGTAGCCCACCCATATTTTTTATTCAGCTACAAGGTTTTTGATTCTGCTACAAAAGGGCGCCCCTTTGTAGCCCGTATTTTTGATTTGGCTACAAGGTTTTTGGCTACAAGAGTTTTGATTCTGCTACAAAAGAGTGCCCCTTTGTAGCCCATATTTCTAAATTGGCTACGAGGTTTTCGTCTACAAGGTTTTTATTCTGTTACAAAAGGGTGCCCTTTTATAGCCAAGATTTTTGATTTGGAACGGCAAGGGGGGTGGTTAGGATTAGGCATCACATGCGGGGGGAAGGGGGTGTTAGGATTAGGCAGTAGGCACCACTGGGGGGGTCTTAGGGTTAGGCACCACCAGGGGAGAGTTCTGTGTAAGAGTAGGGAGAAGTTAGGTCATAGTAATCACTTTTCTTGGCTATATTACTTTTCTAGGCTATATCCAGTGCCCTTTTAAAGGCCAACACATTTTGCCTATAACGGCATCCTTTTGTTTTTATAAAACTAGATTTCGTCTACACCATGGGCCATTTGTAGCCGATTTTGGAATATATTCTACATTGGAGTGCCCTTTTATAGCCCAATAGAAGAAATGTGCTATACAAAAAACATGCAGATGTAGGAGTATGGGCTATACCTGCGCGCCATTATGAAGTAGATTGGGACGTATAGGCTACATCTGTATTAAAATTTCTTTCTAGTCTACATTAGTAAAAAAAAACAATTTCCTCAAAAGATTTTTATTGAAAATGTTTAACATACAACAATAACTGATTCAATAAAAACAATATCAAGGTAGCAGTTACAGAGAGAGGAAGATATTAGGAGGAGAAGATGACACTCACCTCCTATAAAGTTTGGAGAGTGTAGACTTATTCCAACAATTGGTAACATTTTGAATAAAGTAGCATATATTCATGCCCGTTACAAGGTAAATAGAAGTATTGACATAGATATTCTTTAGAAAACTGCAAAACCTCTTTGATATAACAAGAAAAAAAAAAGAAAGGAGGAAAAAACAGAGAATAATTAAAGATAGGTGAAAAATTACAAACTGGAAAAGAAACTACTTGTCTTAGCCTAGCTCTAGACTGACTTGGGTAGAGAGTGACTAAAGCCCCGTCTACACGGAGCGAGGTTTCCACGATGTGCCTTATTAATCGAGCCGCTGATGCGGCTCGATTGATAAGATCCGAAAGGTCGGATCTCGCCACCGCCGATTCCCTGCTCGTTCCCCACGAGGGGACAATAGCAGGAAATCGAGCGGAAGATAAGCGGCACCGCCGGGGACGAGCTTGGGATCGAATCCGACGCATGCGCGGGCGAGCGGGGACGCGGCGGATACGCGCGGGGATGTGGAAAAGGCGATCCGGCGACTAATCAAGCCGCCGGATCGCCTCGTGTAGACGAGGCTTAAGGCCTGCCAGCCAGAGGGAAGAAGGGGAGGGGGGAGTACACTGTTGAGCTCTATTTAGCTATAATACATGACGTTTAATGGTCAAATGTTAGGGATCTATTAGTCCCAAAACAATGGAGAGAGTATAGATAAGGTTAATCACTCAGTGAATATGTTGAGTGAAATATGGACCAGTCTATGGAGCAAAGATCTAATAAATTACTTGGATTTTGTCTAATGTATAAGAGGCGTTCCATTTCTAAAGTGAAAGAGTTACCGGTATATGATTTTAGTTGGGGAAGGGAGGGTAGAGTTGTGTTCCCCCAGTTGGATAAGATGAGTTGTCTGGCCGCACAAATAATATGTGTAATACGTATCCTATGTAGGATGGGAAAATGATCTAGGCCTATTAGCAATAATCCGAGTTGTGGTGTAAGAGTTATTGGTGTTTGTAAAATATGAGAAATTAATTCCGATATTAAGTTCCAGAATGGTTTGATTAGTTAGCATTCCCATAGGATGTGGAGTAGAGTTCCTTGGGATGAGGAGCAAGCCCTTTCAGCAGTATGGTGAATATTTAGTTGATATGTTAGATAGGATCCTAGGGCTTAGAAACCATTTATATATTATTTTCTTTGAGGTGTCTGTATGGGTGATACATTTAGAGTATTTTTTGGTATGGAGTAAAGCTACATTCAATGTTTGGGTAGTGATTGGAGACTGGAAATCGTATTCCCACGTCCTAGCAAACTTTTGTAGTGGATTAAAAGATTTTTTGGCAAAGTATCTATACCAGAACATTAGTAACATTTTGAAGCCGATTTAGGAATATGGGCTACACCCGTATGCCCTATTGTAGCCGAATTGGACCCATAGACTACACTGAGCACCTTTTGTAGCACAATTTGCATTTTGGGCTACACCTAGCACCTTTTGTTGAGTTACAAGAGTAAAGTTTTTGGATTTGGAGATTATGGGCTACACCAGGAGCTGTTTGTCGCTGAATTTGGAATATGATCTATGCTGTGGCACCCTTTTGTAGCCGAGAGACATGGGCTTCACCAGTCACTTCCAACAGATTGTGGAGTATGGGCTATACCTGGGCACCATAATGCAGCCAAAAAGGATGTATGGGCTACACCGAGTGCCTCTTGTAGCCAAATTTCATTATAGTGTAAATTAAACCAGTTTGTAGCCGTTTTAGGAATATAGGCTACATCCAGGCATCCCTTTGAAGCCGTTTTTCCATAGGCTACACCGGGCGCCTCTTGTAGCCGAATTTTGTTATTGTCTTTATTGGCACATTTGTAGCTGATTTAGGAATATGGGCTACACCCGGGTGCCCCTCTGTAGTCAATTTATATCTATAGGCTACACCGGCGCCTCTTGTAGCTGTATGTCATTATATTTTATATTTGTACATTTTGTAGCTGATTTAAGGCTACACCCGAGGATGCCCTTTTGTAGCTGAATTGGATTCACAGGCTACACCGGGCACCTTTTGTAGCCGAATCTGACACTATTTCGTCCATATCAGGCACGCTTTTTTTACAGTCGCTCTTTTCAAATGGAACCGCTTTGTGAAGCCGGCCCCCCTACAATAAGCACAAAAATATCCTCCATCATGTTTGGTTAGTGCTACATTTGTGCCCACTTGTGCTGCAAAAATTAATAAAAATTAAGATTTTTGCTGCTCACCCAGCACCCATACAACAGCTTCAACAGCCTATGGACATGATATGGTTGGCTAGTGCTGTGTTTGTGCTCTTGTGTGCTTCAAAAATTATTATTCTATCTTTCATAGTTTTTTAGATATTCAAGTAAAAGTCAAAAGTTCACTCAGTCCCTAAAAACAAGAGTGCAAAGGCTGAGTGAGGCTGAATTAACTTTTGACCTTTATAAAAACTTGAATATCTCAACAACGATTAGGGCCCCTTTCAACAAAACCGCACCGAATCCGCAGAGAATCACATGGGGAAACTCTGCCATAGGTTGCCAATGGCGCCGCCGGCCAAATCGCTTGCACTAGCGATTCAGCCGACATTTCCATCCGTTTCGGTGCAGGAGGCTGCGAATCCCATAGCCATGCATGACACGGCTGACGGGATTCGTCTGTGTATCCGGACACCAGGAAGTGACGCTGCATGTCTTGCAGACGCGTGCGGCACAAGTGGAAACGGGCCCTCAAGCATAGAATGGTGATTTTGTTTTTTTGTGTGTTTTTGCTTTTTAGCGGCACAAATGAGCACATACACAGCTCTACCCAACTACCCAAAACAAAAGCCGCACACAAATATTAATTGGTGTAGCACAAACGAGCAAAAACTTAGCACTATTAAAAAACATAATGACATTTTTATTTGTGCTGATTGTAGGGGGGAGGGGGAGGTTCAGCTTCACAGAGCTCTTCGCTGTAGCAAATAACACCACAAGTCTTGCCTTTGTTATTTATTGCCAGATATCAATTGTCTAACAACACTTCTCATCCCAAAATGTAATATGCTTTACATGACATTCTTTTTTTAATTTCTACTGTAAGAATGCACAAATATATTGGCTATATGATCACACGAGTGAATAGTTCTTATGTAATGTAGATAAAGCAGAAATCTCATCTGAAGAGGCATCATCATACTCTTGCATAAAATATTCAGAGATCGCATCCTCGAGCCATATTTAGTAATAGTAAAATAGTGAAAAGCCTTCTGGCATCGCTGTACCAGTAAGTGCATTGGAATAGATAGCTGTTTACTGTGTTTGGAATGCTACTAACACCTCCCGATGGCATAGTCTTTATATTACTTGAATAACATGCTGTAGGAGCATAAATATTTAGAGACTCTGTAACAGGAGAGCTGTGGGAATTTATGATCTGTATGCTGGAACCAGTTGCTTGCAAAGTATTATTGATACGTTATACCTGGTAAATGCAACCGTAACTCTTAGGCAGGAGAATTTGTAGTTTGTGGAATGTGAAGTATGCTCTGTTGGGGAAAAGTACACATTTTATTTCTTTTCTGTACAGTGAAAACATCTGTAGAAAAAGAAGCCAAATGGTTTAAAAAAGTGTCTGTTGATTTTGTATCTGGTATCTTGTTTTTCTGTTCACCTTTGCTTGGAAGTCTTTTAGCTGACTGTCTGCAGATTTTGTTTGAGTTTTCATTTTTTAGAAAAGAAATTCTCTACTTTTAAAGTAATCTATTTTAAGTTTTAAAAGGCTTGACATATCTGCTAAGAATGTCATGCTACACAGGGCCAGCTCACCCATTAGGCATATTAGGCACGTGATTTGCTGTGGTGGATCTTTAACATTTGTCTATAGGTGCACACACAGTTGTTCATATGTGACAGATATAGCACAAGCATTTTATTTGGGTACCTCAAGTGACATTTGACATGATGGGATTTATGATAAGATATTGGTTAAGAGTTATGGTGTGTATTTTACAGACCATAAGACGCACCTTTTCCCCCCAAAAGTGGGGGAAAAGTCAGTGTGTCTTATAGTTCAAATGTGCAGCCATCAGTGTTTACCGCAGGGCCTGACACTATAGCTGGCTTTGGAGACATCGGTCTCCATGCTGTCACTCAATTCAGTTTTTGTGGTTGCCGTGATATGAATGAGGGACTCCACCCCTCATTCATGATTGGTTACATGCCAGGAAATGTGAGTTATGCTTCCCGTACACTGGCCTCATCCCCCGGAGCCATCCTGCCCTGTACTGTGGATTGGGAGAACAGCAGGCACACTGATGTACCGGAAGTGAGATGCTGGATGGGGATGAGAAGGAAAGGAGGAGATGGCAGGAGAGGGAAGGAGGACAGGAAACATGGCCTCATGGAGGATGTGCCAGCTGCTGCTTTGGGCAGACCCCCGACCCTCCATTCCCTGGACCATGTACCTTAGCAGAGCAATGAGCTGTGGGGCTGAGTGCAGGTAACGCTGGGCTGAGGGATATGGTATCATTTATAATGTGTGAGCAGTGTAGCTTAGGAGGGGTTGATAGCTGAAGGGATAAGCTCTACAAGATGCCCCTGAACGATAGGCACACAAGGTTTAGAATATTTTTTTCTTTCCCTGGTTTTTGTTCTGTAATCTAGGTGAGTCTTATGATCAGGTGCATCTTATGGTGTGAAAAATAAGGTAATTGGTGTCTCAACAGAGCTGAATAATTACCTCTGAGGATCTCCTCGGAAAATGTGCTGTTGGTGGGCCTTGATGACAGGGTTTAGGAACACTGAGCTTGAGTAATAACTAAAAAAGAAACTTTTTTTAGACATCCTCTTTACGGTTATTGTTCAAGTTTAAAGAACTTCAGCAAGGCCTTGTATGGTCTACAATATGCAAGGCGGGAGAATTAAAGCAAATGTTTTATTTGTTTATTTATAAAAATAGCATAAAGTTATTTGCTGAAATAAGTCACTTTTGAAGCAAATTAATACTGCCTATGGGGGTTAAACTTTAATCTGGTCCTGAATGTTAAATATGTATATTAACTACATGAGACAAGATTAAATACACGCTTGAGTCAAATTTCTATTTTACATTTCTTTATTAGTGGATGCATTTTCAAGTATTTATTGCGCAAAAGCGTAAAAAAAGCTCTGACCATGCCCCCCCCCCTTCCACTGAGGATATATCTGTGCCTGCTCATTGACAAGTTTTTCAAGTTTTCTTGGATAGGAAGGTTTAGGCTCAGCATGGAACCAAACACTGTATTACCATCCATTACCAGTGACACCAGCAGTTTGACAAGAAAGCAAATGAAATAAAAATGCAGAATGTTCAGACCGCAGAAGTAAAATACGTTTTGATAAGATGCCTGATATTATTAATATTTAGTATTTATATAGCGCCGACATCTTCCGCAGCGCTGTACAGAGTATATATTGTCTTGTCACTTAACTGTCCCTTTAAGGGGTTCACAATCTAATCCCTAACAAAGTCCTACGTCTATGTATGTATTGTGTAGTGTATCGTAGTCTAGGGCCAATTTAGGGGGAAGCCAATTAACTTATCTGTATGGTTTTGGGATGTGGGAGGAAACTGGAGTACCCGGAGGAAACCCACGCAGACACAGGGAGAACATACTCCTTGCTGCCCTGATATGAAAGACAGAATGTCTATTTGCTGCTGGAGAAATGTAGATCAGAGCATATCATATTTTGTAGTTTATAATTGCTGTATGAGAGCATATTACAGTATTACTGCATTATTACGTAGCTGAAAGCAATAAACTGTAAACTCTTTCTTATGAAATTAGTATTCCAACATGATAGAAGTGGACCTGCTGTCCATCCAACAACAGGAAAATATACCAGACACCTTAAAGAACCTACGCAATTTTATGTTGTGCCTACAGGTCAGCAGATAGTGAAAAATGATGCTAAGTGGTCACATGACAGATATCTTTAATGTTAAAAAATAAGTAATTTAAAACACAAAATCAGCGTAGAATGTAAGAAGTTCTACAGATGATTTCCTGTCAGCTGCCTCCATGTCTAAGCTCTAAATAAGAGATCAGTTGGTTGTGTTTCCAGTGTCTCCTACCTACCTTTACAAGGTGGCAACCTGGACACTTTAACAGCTGGTATGACTAACGAGCTGACTGCTGGCAGCAAGGGGATTCTGGTCAAGGAGGTCTGTGAAGGAAAATCTCTAACATTTCCTCTCACATGCTTCCTTGCAGCCTTGGGAATCTCTGTATAAGTTCTGTCCAGGGAAGGTCCAAGGTGCAGCCATCCCATGCTCTGTCTCAGTACAAACCTAGGACTTAATCAGATGGCTAGCTGCTCCTATTTGATATTTCATGTTTGCATTCCATTTTTATTCAGAGGTTAGGGCTTTAGTGCATAGTTTAGTATCTGTTTTGAATACAAGCTCTGTATTTGCCTCTAGGGGGATCTGCATGTCTCTGTTGGTAGTCATTTCAGATGCCGCCTGATTTTAGGATGCACTGTTATTTCTTCCTTTAATCAGATGATGGTGGATCAGCTGACAGTCTGTCTAGCCACCTGTTTCTGGTATAGCTTCCACACAGCTGCCTCCCTCAGCCTCGCTTAGCTGCTGGCATGTTGGCTGTTTACATGTTGGCTGGAATAACCTTGAAAAAACTTAACCTTACAAATTTTTCTGGAATGTAGAGGAAATTTTCAGAGATCGAACAGAGGGAAAAGCTGGAGGCCCCCATTTTGGAGTCGGAGTTCCTAGCAGCAATTGACAATATCTAGAGCAGTTTAAGCTCAGACCCTGTTGGCTACAGGAGTAAACTTTAGACATTTTTTTTTGCAGGGGGACAGGCACCCCCCTTCTGTGAAATAGTCAATATTAATAATGATGGATTACAGACTTTTTCCAGCCTCACAAAGCCGTAATTTCAGTAATTCTCAAAGAAGATAAAAATCCAATTGAATGCACTAACTTTTGCCCAACATCTATAATTAAGATGGATGTAAAGATCTATTCAACACTTTTAGCTAATAGAATTGAGAGAGAAATAGATAGTTTATTAGTCTCCCAACAGATTGGTTACAGTGAAGCAAGCATTGGAAAGATAATATTTATGGAGCAATTTATTTTATTGATTTTATTTTTCAGTGCAAAACACTTAAATAATATGTTCCTGATTGGGATTGAAGAAGACTAAAAGAAGACTTTTATTTCATAATTTTTGAATTTACATAGTACTGGCATCTTCCACAGCCTTCAATACAGTTGTTAGAGCCTTTCTGTTTTGAGCACTTAAAGGACAATAGAAGCAAGAGGGATATGGAGGCTGCCATATTTATTTCCTTTTAAACAATACCAGTTGCCTGTCCGCTCTGCTGATCCTCTCCCGCTAATACTATAGCCATAGACCCTGAACAAACATGCAGCAGATCAGGTGTTTCTGGCATTATTGTCAGATCTGACAAGATTAGCTGCATACTTGTTTCTGGTGTTATTCATGCACTACTGCAGCCAAATAGATCAGTGGAGCAACCAGGTAACTGGTATTGTTTGAAAAGAAATAAAAATGGCAGCCTCCATATTCTTGTCTTTGATAGGCAGGATTAGAGAAATTTATCATAACCAAAAAGATTGTGGGATGATCAACAGATGAGTCTCAGACACTGTCTGTCACTGTCAAGCCTGGATTTACATTAAAGGAGTTTATAGGCACCAATGTCCTGGCACCCTAGACTTTGCCAACACTCGCTGAACCGCTCTGCAAGTGTGCTTGGCTGGCCAAGCTTTCACCTCTCCCTTACTTTCCCTGCCGATCATAGGTAGTTACAGGTGCCCCTTAGTAATGGGTATCCAGAGCTATCCTCAGTATTAAATAGCTAGAAGTGCCCCTGACTGAAAGGAGTTCTGGTGAGTGGAATGGAGACCCGGGTAAGTAACCTTTCATGTACACTCTGCTCAGGACTCTGCATAGATAAGACAGGAGGAAGGCCCTTGGAAAGGGGAGTGAGACACATTTCATCATCAGACACTCGTGGTAGATCCGGCCCCGTTCTCAGTTACAAATGGAGTAAAACTAGGCAGCCCCCGTCACCATATTATAGTTCGATTTAGGATAAGAATGTTTGATTCACATATTCGCGGGTGGGATTCTTGAAAATAATCAAGGGATTACTGCTTTTTTAGCTAAAAAAAATTACACCTGAAGAAAGAGTAATATGGAGGCTGCCAGATATAGTTCCTTTAAAGCAATACCAGTTGCCTGGGGCAGTCCTGCTGATCTATTTAGCTGCAGCAGTGTCTAAATCACACACCTGAAACAAGCATGCAGTTAATTAAGGCAGACTTCAGTCAGGAACATGTGATCTGCACACTTGTTCAGGGTCTATGGCTAAAGTATTAGAGGAAGAGGATCAGCAGGACAGCCAGGCCATATGCATTGTAAAAAAGGAAATCCCTACTGGGCACATGCATTAGTAAGGCCAGCACATGCCTGATAGAATGAAGTGCTCTAGCACGAGAGACACTGGGTGACTTCAGGTATACTGAAAAATCATCAATACATGATGCCTGATAACCAATTGTTTAATGTTCTGAATTGACAGAACATTTGTTGAAGATGTCGGAAGTATGAATACACACATTGGTCATGCTCAGAAATTTAAAGGTTTCTGGTCAGAAATCACTAATTTCACAACCACAGCCAGAAACATCACAATTTTGTTGTGATTGTAGGAATGGATGCTGACTTGGAAGAACACAATACATTTTTTTTAACCTTTTCTTAGGTCAACATTTGCTTCTTAGTAGCCACAAATGTATAGCTAACCAATGGCTAAAAGAGACCCACTCAAAACTTGATGAATAAATCTTCCTGGTACCCACCCAGGTATTTGTTGAGCATGGGTATAGTTGGCTCTTTGAGTCCCCCACTGGCAACAAAAATTTTACTAACATTATGGAAAAGCTCAAAAAACAAATTTTTGCCAAGCTTAACATAATATTCCTAATTTTTACTGAATAGGATAGTCTATAATGGCTCTTCGATCTGGTGACGGGCCTGAGCCATGTGCCATTATCCCCAAGCAGATAGTTGTTGCCAACTAATCCGCTGCACCTGGAGTCACTAAGCCTTTTGTCACTTTGTCCTCTGTGTATGGTTATATAGATAGCGAAATAATTTGGTACAAAGTACTGGATTTGTCTTTGTTGTCATTTATGTTCTGTATTCGGATTGCTTTTTCTTTCTGCTCTCTGTGCAGATTACTCATTAAAACGTTATATGCCAAACTTTGATGCTAAGTAGTCCCATAACTCAATAGCGGGCTGATGAAGCTGAGTACCCTGTTAGCTGAGTACCCTGTTAGTAGAGCATACTTGTAACACTGAGCTTTGTGGGAAAAAAAATACTGACTGCTAAGTATGAAAAGCTTTCTGACTTGGCAGAACCAGTAACAGTGGAGGGGGACACTGAATTAGGCTCGGTTTCCACCTGCGATAGATCAAAACGGCCTGTTTGGATCAGAGCAGCACTGACTAGTTCAGTACCTGCTCCGCTGCTTTTTCTTGTCCAGTTCACGTCTGGAGTGGATCTGTTTCTACCATGGTTTACTATGGGAAACTTATGGTAAAAAGGCAGTAGGTTGGGACTTTGTGTTCCATTTACAGCAACACAGCAAACAGATCCATTTTAAAATGCAGTAGAAACAGGCCTTATTTTTTACTCATTGAACAACTTGAACACTTTTTTTCAGGATTGTTTTAAAATAATCCCTGTTGTGTACAGTACATTTGTGATGGCCGGAGTGGTATGCAAGTGTTACTTTAATTTTGCATTCAGGAGACCTGTTTGGGTGTTACAGATTTACAGACGATGTATTGATCATGTGGAAGGCTCTGAGGAACTGTTCCAGGAGTTGATAACTATACCAGTAGTGTGCAGAGATATTGAATGTGAAAGCTAACTTTCTTGCAATCATCATTTCATTTCTGCTATAGACTTCTTCGTCTGCTCCCAGTGAGGTGCACCCTATTGTGTTAGCTCCTTGGGGGATGAGGGAGTGAGTGGCTCTCTGAGGCAAGGCACCGATTTACCTGGGATAATTTCCCTGATGTGGATGCAGCTATGGATCTGGATTGTTTAATGATTACAATCAAATGTATACACTTGGCATAACAACTTTTGGGGGGAAATCCAGGCTAACTTGGATCATATTATTTATTTAAAAAAAAACTCTCACCAGTTATGCATATACTTATCATGTATGGGCCCATCATGGGCTACAACATCCACATTTATTACCTGTGGGAAAATCACATATCTCGCTTTTATTGATCCAATAAAAGCAAGGTATGTGATCAGTTCAAGCATCTCTTGCAACATGTGGAGGCGAGGTAACAAGGTAACTGAAAGCAATCATCACTGTATAAATAGATAGCTGATGGCTCCCTTTCCTTTGAAGAGCCTATTGCTGTACATGTGATAGTGACATCTGTCAGCCAGAAAAGAATGTTATAGGTTTTGCTACCACCTGACTTCTTCAAAGAGTGGTGCACTACCCAAGAAGGACAGATTCTGCATATGCCACACTTACTCCTTGTAACAAAACCCTACATATTCATAGATGAAACAACAGTGATTATACAACTATTTCTGTATACACATCACATTTCCAATGTAAGAATATGGCAGCATCATCTGTACATTGACATATCCTGTATTGCCTTCTGCTGCACTTGCTAGCTTTCAAGAGCGGTTTTCCAGGAGAAGTAACAGCTGTGGTTCCATCTGGTTTTGATCCCTCCTGAAACTCTTCCTAAAACACAGCCACATTTCTTACCTGACATAAAATATTAATATTATATCAGATGTCCTTGTGGAAAAGCCTGAATCTGATCCTGCAGTACTGTGTCCCAAAACAAAGTGTAATGTTCCATTGCTTGAAGCTGACATGTGGATTAGCAGCCTGCAAGCAAATAGATAAACTTGTTTTGATTCCAAGTATACATCCTTTTAACTGTGGCTGTTTCACAATTTCCTGCAATGAAGTGACATTAAAATATTAAGTGGAGTCTGCAATGAAGTGACATTAAAATATTAAATGAAGTGTTTTAAGTGGTCCAGGAATTGTTGAAAGTGTTTCAGTCTCTTCTTACTCTCATTTCCTTTCCTGCATTGTAAACGGACAGTCAGGGCTACTGCAGTTCACAAAATGTCACATACTCAACTACTCAAGCAGCTCTTTCAGATGTTGGGTAGTACACTATAGCAACAAATTTATCATCATACATTGGGCTCAGTTCACTAATCGATTTTAGTGGTGATATCATTTCTGGATGTATTTGCTCTTCTGTATATGGTTTTTCACTGAGGTGTATTCACTAAGCTTTTTGTTCTTATTTTACATTGATATTAAAATAAAAACAGTTCTTAACCAGTTTGCATCCAGACCTTGTTTTCCACTTATGGACCAGAGCAGTTTTTACATGTTAGCTATGTCCCTATGTGTTCAATAATAACTTCATTCCTAATTATGACACCTAAATGAAATATATATTGTTTTCATCACAACAGACTAGGCTTCATTGTATGGCATTTTTTCCCTCAATCAATTTTTTTATGCATTTTAATTGGAAGAAGAGTAAAAAATAGAAAAAACACATTGTTTCTCAGTGTTACCAATTCCAGTTTAAAAATAAAAAGCACTACTGTAGATAGACAATCGCTATTTCTACCTTTTATCACAAAACTTAGATTATGTTCCTGTAACAATTTATGGTGAAGATATTTGATTCTGAAATAATGCTACAGTAGGTATTTTTCACTATGAACTGAAAAAACAAAAAATATTTTTAATGGTAAAAATCAATCTTATTGGTTCAGGGAACATATATTCCCTTTCACCAATTAGTGCTGCATGAGATAGTCCCAGAGGTGTGCACAGGAACAAGCCCAATCCTGCACAGCACTGCTTAAGCTACAAGACATATATCTATGTCCTCGTGGCTTAGATGAAGTCACAGAGGACATTGATAAATGCAGTGGTGGATAAAGTTGTTAAAATACAGATGAAATTTATACATTTCGGAAGAAATTCACAAACTAAAGCATTTGTGCTTTATTTTAAAGCATGGAGTCAATTCACAAGTGCTATGTTATGTGGTAATAAAGTCTACGCCTGTTCTTATTTATCCCCACTCTCAACCTGTTCTTATTTCACCTCACCTGTGAAAAGACAGAATAGTTATGTGGAAATGAAGCCTTTTGAGCATGTTTTGTACATTTTTAAAACTCTGCAGAGAAGGTGGCAGAGAAGCAAGGCTGGATTTATACTTTTTCTGCCCCTAGGCCAACCTTCTTGCAGCTTCCCTTCCATGTGCAGCATCTGTCCTATTCCTTGTGCAGCCCCCTCTTCCATGTCAAGCACTCATGTACAGCAGCCTCCTTCAGTTCTACACAGGTCCCTTGGGCAACAGCTGCCTATTTCCATGTATTGCTCCTTATTTACAACATTTGTATTCCATTTGCAGCCTCTTCTTCCATATGCAGCAATTCCACTTGGCCAGCTGCCGCCCAAGGCCCAGGCCTTGGTGGCCTTTCCAGAAATCCGGAAGGAGGAGGGTCTGTGTCATTTCTACAGGAATATTTTCGCCAAGGACAGCTCTGAAAGATTATAGTGATGTTGAACTAATGACTGCAGATCCATACAAGTGACAATCCATGTATGTGTCTATGAATATGAAGGGCCTGAGCACACTACTGAATTGCTGATCAAATTTCAACAAGCTCAGCATGCGATATGCAACTACATCAGAAAGTGCATGCACAGCACTGTCTGATGGGCACACTGATGCCCTAGAAATGTATGCAGCTTTAATATTGACCTATCGAATTCCACCTTGGCAGGATTTGATTTGTCTATTTTCAAGTAGCATAACTTTGTATCACCCTGCATTAACTTGTCATTATTGTTATCTCATTGACCTTCCTTAGTGGACTGCGGTTAATAACAAATGCTAATTATAACGCAGTTGGCTTACATGTTGCATGTACTGCAATAAGGGATTACTGTACCACATGTATCCTTAAAATAAAGAATTAAATACCACATGAATTCTTAAATAATGCATGGTTAAGCAAGTGACGTGTGGTCCGGTCAGTGTTAGTCAAGGAACAGAAATGCAGAAATCAACAAACGTTGATTCCGGTAATACCTTTAATGACTAACTAACTACATGATTTATTGCAAGCTTTTGAAATGTTAAGTTTCTTCTTCAGGTATTACACAAAACTGGGTCAGAACTGTACAACAGTGAATGTAACAGAGATACAGAGACTTATATATGATTCTGTATTGATTCTGTATATGATTCTGTATGATTCTTAATCTGACATGATGTCACACAGTAAGCATGGTGGGGGTCTTTGGACAAACATCTTGCTTACAGCCTTTATTTTAAACTTTACGTCTTCACAATCACTCTATATGAGGTACTAAGTTTTCATCAGTATAGAGATATGCAAGATCAATATTATCTTAGGGCTCTATAATAATCCAGAAGCTTCCCTGATGTCCACAAGCCCTCTTCCTCTTCTCATATGCTCTCTCCTCCACGTATGAGCTTTGCTGCGTTGCACAAGCACACGGACAGCTGCACCTGTGCAGTAGCATGGAGCCACTTGTGCACGGAGCTGTGCTTATGCACGGACAGCTCTGTACTATTGCACAAGTGCAGCCATCTGTGTGGCTGAGCAGTGTGGCCAAGCTCGTACACGGAGGCGATGATACCTCTGGGCTATCCAGAGCCTTCCCCTCAGTGAGGTAAGTCTCTAATTTTTTTCCCTATCATGATTACAGCTCTGGTTACCTCTCTTGTAAGGTTTTATAGTTCAACTGTGACGTCTTCACATTTCTCCAACTTTAGAGCTGCACTGAGATTACAAGGTTGATGCCATGTATTCTAACCTACCCTCACAGCTCAGGTTCAGCAGAAGTGGTTCCTGGATGCCGTTGCATTTTAATACCCTAGTAAACATTTTTTTTTGCAGTCTAAACTCGGTTACACAGAGGCACCAAGAGGCATAAAATACATTATATACAGTTTAGAGGTAGTGGTGGACTTACTTCCAGACGTGTTCACATACGTTTATAATAGTTTCTTTTATTCTAAAGTAGGATACTCAAACACATTTTTGCAGTGTTTAGATGTATACATTATGCTAATATTAGATTTGTAACTGTTTTTTTTTTACACTGACACAAACATTACACTTTTGTTGAGTTTAAAACATTAAGGCATATACACACTTTTCAGTAGCACATGTTAAGAATAAACCTCTTGATTTATACTCATTATTTCAGATAAAACATGCAAACATCTTTTCTGTTTCTCTGTTATTGGTTGGATATGATTTTCACAATAGTCTCCTTTTAATCCAAATTTCTAGTGTGCTAAATCTACACAATTCAAGTGTATAATGTGGTCTCAGAAATACGTTTGACTGTATATCTTTCCTATTGATGAATTCATTTGGGTGTTAACCTCCCTGGCATTATAATTATTTCCAGATTTAGGCCTCATACACACTAGATACGTGTTTGTGCGTTTTTCCGAACGCATTGCACTGTGCGTTCTGTAAGGTATTCATTTTCTCATGTAATTAATGTGCCTGGTTCACATCTATGCACTGCGCTAAGCTGCATTACAAAAATATAGTGTTGCATTCATTTCTTTGCGTTGAGCTGTAAAGTGCACATAAATACAAGTGAATAGTGAATTTTTTAGTGCATAGAAGCCCATACAAGCGCATAGAAACGCATGCATTTTTTACCCCTAAATGAAAAAAAAAACCCACATTTTAATTTGTAAAACAAATCTTTATTGACAACTGCCACTGCTACAACAAGAAAAAAATGCTTAAAAATATTGCATCCCAACGCACTGAAATGCACACTAATGCGCGCACAAGCATTTTTTATCATACGCTTTTACACGTTTCTCAACACACCCAATGTGAACGAGGCATAGAGGTCTAAAAGCCATGCAATTTTTTTCACAAGCTTTTTGACCCTAAAAACAAGAAAAAAAACATACTACAAAGAGATCTGGAGCAGCTCCTGCATATAACTCACTCAGTCATGGGATTACCGCTCTGACCTGAGGATTTCCGTCCAGAGCTTGGCTATAGATTTCCGCTAAGGAGGTTAAATGTTGTAAATAAAAAATACTAGGCCTTCTGATATTATTAATAGTTTGTTTATGTATTTTTTACCTTATTTGCTGTACTCTGTTCTATTCAATCATTTTTATTATGTAAGCCATATTTTATTGTTGATCTTTTTTGTATTTTTTTCTAATTAAAATCGCCACTACGCACAAACATCCCTTGGTTGCACAGCACTGCTTTTAACTGAGTCACATGCATTTGTAACAAGGTATTGTTTACATATAGTGACTTTTGACATGATCATTAGCCAACAAGGAGTCCTCATTACTGGATTCCCTCTGAGCAGAAGATCATTGACCTGGGCTGCTAACAGCACAGCAGTGTGCAAACTACATTCTGTTAACTTATGTAATTATGTGCTCTCACCACAAGAACATGGTTGGTAGGAAGTTATTCTTCGTTTAGTCACAAAATGTGAGCAAGGTGATCATCATCCACCACAATAGTAATGTTTAGGCAAATATGCACACTTCCAGGCTACTGTTAAAATAACTGGAGAAAAAAATATGTATATACAATTAGCGATTTATTTGGACTTTATTTAAAAGCCTAAAGCAATGCCTTGACAGGACATTGTTTAAAAGAAAATAAATGTCAGACTTCTCTCACAGTTCAGGTGTCCTTTAACTCTCTACCTCTCACAAATCATTTACCGTCTAAACCAACCTTTCTCAATCTTTTTACCTTGGATCTCAAGGAACCCCTGCAAACAATTTTTGATCTCAATGAACCCCTGCATTTATTTTACAGGAGGTATGGTCTTTAAATAAAAATAGGTGAGGCTGTTTATTTCTCTATCCCCTATTATGCTGTCTCCTTATCCTAGTGCTTTTTATTAACCCTCCTGGCGGTTATTTTTTTTTGCCAGATTGGCAAAAATCAGTTTTTTTTTTATTATTTTTTTTGTGTTTCATGTAAAGCTACCAGAGTGGTAGCTACATGAAACACCACTAGAGGGCGCATGTGTCCCTCTAGTGCGATCGTCGCCGGCATCAATAGCAAACAGGGGAACGCGTATATAACGCGCTCCCCTGTTTGGCTTCTCCTGTCGCCATGGCGACGATCGGAATGACGTCATGGACGTCAGCCGACGTCCTGACGTCAGACACCTCCGATCCAGCCCATAGCGCTGCCTGGAACTCATTGGTCCGGGCAGCGCAGGGCTCTGGCGGGGGGGGGGGGGCCCTCTTGCGCCGCTGCGTACGGGCGATCGCCGCAGAGCGGCGGCGATCGAGCTGTACGCGCGGCTAGCAAAGTGCTAGCTGCGCGTACAGCATTTTAAATGGAGCAAATCGCTCCACCAGGGGCTGAGATATCTTCCTGCGCGGCATAGCCCGAGCTCAGCTCGGGCTTACCGCCAGGAAGGTTAATGTGCTCTTTATTATCCTGATTCCCAATTTAGTGCTTATTTTTACAGTATCCACTAATATAATGTGCTCTATTATACTTCCCCCACAATGGGGGAAACCGCCAAAGAACCCTTCAGGAATATTCAATGAACCCTGGGATTCCAGGGAACCCTGGTTGAGAAAGCCTGTTCTAAACAGTACGTGAACATTATGTATACACACACGTATTTGTTTCATGAAAAAGAAAACATAAAAGATGGAAAATGTATGCTAACCACTTGTGCACGGAGCTGTGCTTATGCACGGACAGCTCTGTACTATTGCACAAGTGCAGCCATCTGTGTGGCTGAGCAGTGTGGCCAAGCTCGTACACGGAGGCGATGATACCTCTGGGCTATCCAGAGCCTTCCCCTCAGTGAGGTAAGTCTCTAATTTTTTTCCCTATCATGATTACAGCTCTGGTTACCTCTCTTGTAAGGTTTTATAGTTCAACTGTGACGTCTTCACATTTCTCCAACTTTAGAGCTGCACTGAGATTACAAGGTTGATGCCATGTATTCTAACCTACCCTCACAGCTCAGGTTCAGCAGAAGTGGTTCCTGGATGCCGTTGCATTTTAATACCCTAGTAAACATTTTTTTTTGCAGTCTAAACTCGGTTACACAGAGGCACCAAGAGGCATAAAATACATTATATACAGTTTAGAGGTAGTGGTGGACTTACTTCCAGACGTGTTCACATACGTTTATAATAGTTTCTTTTATTCTAAAGTAGGATACTCAAACACATTTTTGCAGTGTTTAGATGTATACATTATGCTAATATTAGATTTGTAACTGTTTTTTTTTTACACTGACACAAACATTACACTTTTGTTGAGTTTAAAACATTAAGGCATATACACACTTTTCAGTAGCACATGTTAAGAATAAACCTCTTGATTTATACTCATTATTTCAGATAAAACATGCAAACATCTTTTCTGTTTCTCTGTTATTGGTTGGATATGATTTTCACAATAGTCTCCTTTTAATCCAAATTTCTAGTGTGCTAAATCTACACAATTCAAGTGTATAATGTGGTCTCAGAAATACGTTTGACTGTATATCTTTCCTATTGATGAATTCATTTGGGTGTTAACCTCCCTGGCATTATAATTATTTCCAGATTTAGGCCTCATACACACTAGATACGTGTTTGTGCGTTTTTCTGAACGCATTGCACTGTGCGTTCTGTAAGGTATTCATTTTCTCATGTAATTAATGTGCCTGGTTCACATCTATGCACTGCGCTAAGCTGCATTACAAAAATATAGTGTTGCATTCATTTCTTTGCGTTGAGCTGTAAAGTGCACATAAATACAAGTGAATAGTGAATTTTTTAGTGCATAGAAGCCCATACAAGCGCATAGAAACGCATGCATTTTTTACCCCTAAATGAAAAAAAAAACCCACATTTTAATTTGTAAAACAAATCTTTATTGACAACTGCCACTGCTACAACAAGAAAAAAATGCTTAAAAATATTGCATCCCAACGCACTGAAATGCACACTAATGCGCGCACAAGCATTTTTTATCATACGCTTTTACACGTTTCTCAACACACCCAATGTGAACGAGGCATAGAGGTCTAAAAGCCATGCAATTTTTTTCACAAGCTTTTTGACCCTAAAAACAAGAAAAAAAACATACTACAAAGAGATCTGGAGCAGCTCCTGCATATAACTCACTCAGTCATGGGATTACCGCTCTGACCTGAGGATTTCCGTCCAGAGCTTGGCTATAGATTTCCGCTAAGGAGGTTAAATGTTGTAAATAAAAAATACTAGGCCTTCTGATATTATTAATAGTTTGTTTATGTATTTTTTACCTTATTTGCTGTACTCTGTTCTATTCAATCATTTTTATTATGTAAGCCATATTTTATTGTTGATCTTTTTTGTATTTTTTTCTAATTAAAATCGCCACTACGCACAAACATCCCTTGGTTGCACAGCACTGCTTTTAACTGAGTCACATGCATTTGTAACAAGGTATTGTTTACATATAGTGACTTTTGACATGATCATTAGCCAACAAGGAGTCCTCATTACTGGATTCCCTCTGAGCAGAAGATCATTGACCTGGGCTGCTAACAGCACAGCAGTGTGCAAACTACATTCTGTTAACTTATGTAATTATGTGCTCTCACCACAAGAACATGGTTGGTAGGAAGTTATTCTTCGTTTAGTCACAAAATGTGAGCAAGGTGATCATCATCCACCACAATAGTAATGTTTAGGCAAATATGCACACTTCCAGGCTACTGTTAAAATAACTGGAGAAAAAAATATGTATATACAATTAGCGATTTATTTGGACTTTATTTAAAAGCCTAAAGCAATGCCTTGACAGGACATTGTTTAAAAGAAAATAAATGTCAGACTTCTCTCACAGTTCAGGTGTCCTTTAACTCTCTACCTCTCACAAATCATTTACCGTCTAAACCAACCTTTCTCAATCTTTTTACCTTGGATCTCAAGGAACCCCTGCAAACAATTTTTGATCTCAATGAACCCCTGCATTTATTTTACAGGAGGTATGGTCTTTAAATAAAAATAGGTGAGGCTGTTTATTTCTCTATCCCCTATTATGCTGTCTCCTTATCCTAGTGCTTTTTATTAACCCTCCTGGCGGTTATTTTTTTTTGCCAGATTGGCAAAAATCAGTTTTTTTTTTATTATTTTTTTTGTGTTTCATGTAAAGCTACCAGAGTGGTAGCTACATGAAACACCACTAGAGGGCGCATGTGTCCCTCTAGTGCGATCGTCGCCGGCATCAATAGCAAACAGGGGAACGCGTATATAACGCGCTCCCCTGTTTGGCTTCTCCTGTCGCCATGGCGACGATCGGAATGACGTCATGGACGTCAGCCGACGTCCTGACGTCAGACACCTCCGATCCAGCCCATAGCGCTGCCTGGAACTCATTGGTCCGGGCAGCGCAGGGCTCTGGCGGGGGGGGGGCCCTCTTGCGCCGCTGCGTACGGGCGATCGCCGCAGAGCGGCGGCGATCGAGCTGTACGCGCGGCTAGCAAAGTGCTAGCTGCGCGTACAGCATTTTAAATGGAGCAAATCGCTCCACCAGGGGCTGAGATATCTTCCTGCGCGGCATAGCCCGAGCTCAGCTCGGGCTTACCGCCAGGAAGGTTAATGTGCTCTTTATTATCCTGATTCCCAATTTAGTGCTTATTTTTACAGTATCCACTAATATAATGTGCTCTATTATACTTCCCCCACAATGGGGGAAACCGCCAAAGAACCCTTCAGGAATATTCAATGAACCCTGGGATTCCAGGGAACCCTGGTTGAGAAAGCCTGTTCTAAACAGTACGTGAACATTATGTATACACACACGTATTTGTTTCATGAAAAAGAAAACATAAAAGATGGAAAATGTATGCTAACAATACATAGTAAGTACATCATATACATTTCATTTAAATAATGCTGCATATTATTTCTAAAAGTTTTAAATGTACAGCTTAGTTAATTCCCACAAAATTTGCCTTTTAGAGTAGACTATAAAAGACCTATGACTGTAGTAGGGATTAGCCTGTGATCTCCCGTGGGACAGATAAGCTTTTTACACACACATGCAATCTTGACTGGCCATGAGGTCAAACAGATTTTAAATATTTTGAAGACAATGGGTATGATTTGCAAAGCTTTTTCACCTGTTTTCTTCTGTTTTCATCTTATCTATGTTACATTTTTAAGCTCTCAAAGAGCAAAAAAAAACCCAACATAATTAAGGTAAGAAAAGTAATATTGTAATGAAGTAAATCAGGAACAACTTACTTTGAGTAATTATTTTGCTTGTAAATGTGCTGAAAGCTTATTGTATTAATTAGAAAAAAAAAAAAAAAAAGTAATTTATGAGAAGTTTTGTGAATTGACCCCATCATGTTGGTAAGCCCTCATATTGTATGAGGCTTCTTGCACACAGGGACGTTACATGCGCACGTTAGTGCAGCCTGTAACGCTCCCCCAACGCACAGCAATGTAACACAAGTGGGCTGTTCACACTGTCCACGTTGCGTTACATTGTAACGCAGCAAAGTGCTGCATGCTGTGCGTTCTACGCGGCTAAGCCGCGTTAGACTGTTTGCACATGCTCTGTCATGTTGGGGAGGAGGGGAGAGTGGCCGGGCACATGGCTAATTAATATTCACTGCACTCAGTGACGTGCAGTGCTTACTTCCTGGAGCGGCCGCTCTGTGCGGCGATTGGCCGGGCGGGACCACGTGATGCCGCATGCGTCCAAGAGTACGCATACCGGCATCACGGACGCCAGAGTGAGCTTCACAACGCGGCTCACTCCGACGTCCACAACAGAGAGCACCAGGCGTTGCGTTAGGGGCACGTTATGTGCCCTATAACGTCCCCTAAACGCAACGTCCTGGTGTGTAACTAGCCTGAAAGTGGAAAAGTTGACCAATCAAGATTGGTTGCGTGTACGTGTGACAAGACTATATTCTATGTAAAGCACTCTGAAAGATGTCAGTGCTATTTAAATACTAAAATAAAAAATAAAGCTTATGTCACTTTCCATTATTAGGCACTACACTACATTACATTAGGAAACAGGCAAACATAAATGTGAACCCATACATGAGTTTAACATACTCATTTAAAATGTGTATTAAAAAAAAGGGCCTTGAAACTGAGAGAATAGCAATCCTGAGTGAGCCCAGCCATATAAACACTTAAAAAGATGAATAGCTGTCTTCTTTTTGATTGCAGGAAGAAGTCAAATGGAATAATGAAATAAATTCTAGAAGTGACAACAGCATGATCTTGTATTTGTCTCGCATGTATTTTTAGAGTTGGTGGATTATATGATTTTAGACAGAACACAGATAATTGCTTTCACACCTTTCTCCCTTCCTGAAATGCAGCTTTTGTCTAGCGACAGGCCATGCACACAGGGCTTAGCGCTGGCAGAATTACATGTGGGGGTGTCAGTCATTTGATATCCAAGCAGAACATCTGTGGTTTCCTGAGTCAGTTTTTCATGGGAAAATTATTGCATAGGCTTTGGTGATTTTCCTGTAGTTACTGTAATGATGTGGATATATGGGAACATGACAATAAAAGCAAAATATTTTTATTAAAACTAAATGGCAGACAGAACTGGAAGTTGTGATACAACAAATCTAATAATGTAAGAAACTAATAGGTAGGATTGAAAGAATGACCAGAACATATGTTCAGTGATGATTGGGGGTGATCGAAAATGCAGATTCTGCGGATTTCTGATTTCCTTTTAATGATTCCGATTTTCAATTTTTTTTGGGTCATTTTTTGCATTTTCTGATTGGTCAAATACTTCCGAGTTAATTCTGCATGCTCTGATTGTTCCAATGATTCTGAGTTCTGTGATTGAGCTAAAATTACAGAGTTGCGGTAATGCTGTATTTCTGAAGGAATCCGATTACCGGTTTCCAATTTCCGAGGAGTCTTTTTTTGGTTATTTTTTTGTGTTTTCTGATAGCCTAAATGCTTCCTGAGTTGACTCATCATTCTCTGATTCGTCCAGTGTTTCCGGGTTCTGTGATTTGGATGAAATGACAGAGTTTTGGTAATGCGGTATTTCTGCAGAAATCGATTTAGGTTTCCGAGTTCCGCTCAAATGTAATTTCTGTGGAATCCGAACGAGTGCCCCTAGGGATGATATTCTGCTTGAATTCTAGCTAAATCTACAGAGATAAAAAGCCATTCATAATGGCCATTACTTTTGGCACTGCTCAGATAAAATAGAATTGAAAGGCTTATGTAAAGAAATGTAAAATGGGAATGACCCAATTCACTTTTTCTTCTAAAGGTAGCCATACATCAGGCAACTTGGCAACCGGTTTAAATATTATAATCGAATCAGATGAAATTGGTGCCTTCAAGTGCATCCCTGATCGACAATGTGGCGCTGTGTTTACATCTGTAGTGTCAGTCTCGGCTGCTCCCCCGCCTCCTGCAGAGCTCTGGTCCCTGCCCCCGTCCCTTCCCTCCAATCAGCGGGGTGGGAAGGGACACAGGCGGGGACTGGAGTTCTGCAGGAGGCGGGGAGAGCAGCAGACTGACACTATAGAGATAAGCACAGCCCGCTGCGACACGCTGCGTGTCGACAGCGAGGCTGTGATTTATGAGGGATTGCAGAGTGCAGGGGGACCTTAGGGGGGTTTGGGATAGCAACAGAGGCTGGGCTGTATAGGCAGTTCCAGCCTCTGTATGCAGATAACATTCTTCAAACCCACCTCGGATTCTCTTTAAGAACACCTGTCCTCTATAACACAATCCAGCCTGCATCTCTGTATTGATCTGAGACATATGTGTTTTGAGTCATATGGGAGAAAAGCGCTTTAAAAATGTTATTATATTGTAGTCTGATGGGGCCTCTGTTGGTCTCTTTAGTAAAGGAGGCACCCAGAATCTGCTAGGTTACTGTGGCGGAAGATGCGTGGTTAGGGACTTTAGATCTGCTCCTAGCAGATCTAAGCAGATGCTCATGTCTGACGGGAAGCATCACTTTCCAGCAGCATGAAAAGGGGAATTGAATAGGGTGTAAGATGAAATGTATCACACATTATTTTTGTGTTACTGTATTTAACAGTGTGGCCCTTTTGGAGGCATACACAATCAGTCAATGAATGCAAATAGCGTTTTTACAATTGAGAAATGCAAGAGAAGAGCAACACATTTATTTCTGCATTAATTAACATCAAATGGTTACAGTAGAAAAGTTGTTTTTTTTCCCCACAGTGACATTGTTAATTGTATTAATATGTAATGTGCCTTTTCTTTTATAATAAAGTGACTAGTGGTCTGATGCAAATTGAAATTTGAATTAACTGCCTCTCAGTACAATGACATTTCAATAATTTCAATCATAATGAAATGTTTTTATTGCTTGGCTAAGCTGCTAAATGAAACATACACAATTACTAATATATAATTAAAAAAACAAAGAATCTTGTGGACAGATTCTTCTCTGTTAGTTTGTGAACTTCATTATGTATGGTAGATATCTATTTTGCTCGAGTTATGTACTGTATTGTTTTAAAAATATAGGTTAGAGATGGTCTTGATGCTGATTGTACGTAGATCCACAATTCTTTTTAAGTGTCCTGACATTTCTGGGTTTTTAGCTTTTCTGACCTTTGCTGAATTTTGTTCAACTAGTATGGCCTTTCGTGTCACAGAAGTGGTGACATATTTGAGCAAACGCATGCCACTGTTACCATAACAACCAATTTGGAAATGCTGCACAGTTCAGTGGCTGAGATGAGAAGGAATGGCAATGAGTCAAGCATTACAACCTCTTCAGAGAGCCAGAAAGCTAAAAGAGAAAGCAATGAATCATAATGGAATCCCACTTATCCAATTTCCCAGAAAATTTATAGCACAGCCTTTTATAAAAAAACAAATAAAATAATAATAAAACTGTAATTGTTTAAACATCTGGAACTCCCTTGAAGTCTGGTGGTCAATTTGATGTCTGTGATACTGGCTGCAGACTGTTATATTTGTTTTTTTTGTAATGTATGCAGCATGTGTTTTTTTTTTATTACATTATTACCATTCTGTATATAATTACATTTCTCAGACACATGAAAGCTTTATTGCAATGCCATATGGATGCATATAAAATGCTCTGGCATGGTTTTCCCTTTACAGTTTTCTAAAAATAGCAGAGAAACATGTAAACTGTACATAATCTGAAATGTATAACATGACAGAGGCACGATAAAACAATAAATATGTGACAGCTATAAACATCATTTAAGCTTAGCTCCAGGCAACATAAACACACAACACAGTAAAGCACTCATCACACCAGGGGCTCGATTCACAAAGTAGTGCTAACTGTTAGCACTGGCCCTTATCACGTCTAAACTGAGTTTAAATGTGAGAAGTAGTGATCGCGCGCAAAGTACAGCACACAAAGTTTTACGCGTGCATTGCACAGAGCGCAGGGTACTTAGCGCGCAATCTGATTGAGAAAACCGGTGCTAACCTACTTAGCACCCTGGTCAGCACGCCTAAAGACTTTAGACTTTCTAAGTAGGTTAGCACTGCATAGTGAATCAAGCCCCAGATATTTTCCTACTTGTATGTTAGCACATAGAGTCACAGCTAATTTTTCTTTTTACCTGTATGTAAGGTTCATGGTTACCGAATTTAATATCCCTTTGCACACTGACTTTGGCAAAAATGTATTTCCTAATCTCTGCAAAAATGTGAAAATATAAAAATAGTGACGAAATGGAAATAACCACACATGCTCATTTCTAATTCTGTCCCCGCTACTAACCTCTCCCTGGGGCATCGCTTGAGCTATATCTTCGGTTGATCGTGCATGCTGCAAGATGTCAGGTCGAAGTTGGGTGGTCAGGTGTGCGGTGGTACAAGAACGAGCGACTAAGAAACAAAACCCCCGCCTTTGCTGACGCAATGAAAGTGTGCCTGGTGTGCATTATACATTATTTCTATTCTATGGAAACAGCGCTCAACAACCCACATAATCATGCAAAAGATTCCACATTAAAAAGTCCACAACACCCTCAGTAGGTGTGATCCACAGGTATCCAATAGATAGTCCAACCAATAAATCTTCATATACAGTTCATAGCAGTAATGATATATTCTCACCGGAACAATAGGCCAACCACTAACGATTAGCAATGACGTTTTTGGACCATGCCAGGAAACGAACTCCTCCACTGATATAGAAATCCTCAGACGTGTGTATACATATGAAAAAGAGACACAGCAATAGTGTGATACCGTTATAGAGCATACACTTTCCAGCACCAACCAGTGCTCCCACTCCACTCACGGGTCACCCTAAAGTGCCTCCACATATGCCTATGCCTTTCTCACTAAACCTATCTATGAGCACTTCAGCCTGTACAAAAAATTAACGACAAGATGGAGGGGTTGTCACAAAATTAGGGAGATATCTAAGATGGAAACAAAATGGATTTATGACCTTAAAACAATGCAGCCGGGTGGATTGAACGTTGAACTTGATCTGAATTGTTATATAGCTGATGATTGAATGGAGCTGTATATATAAATAGTGTAAGGGGGATATAAATGTGAAGGTGACACTGTATTCAATTTAGTTATTGTAATTGGCGAATATGTTAATCAAGGGGTTGGGGCATTATGGATAGAAAGGGGTTAAATTGCAATATAGGATTGTTACATATGTGGAAGTGAGCGCCTAGTAACAGAGGCAAATGTAGGCAAATGTAGGGCACATACATGCCGTCAGACGCTATGCCCTGCTAGCATGTATCCGTGTATGAGGAACCTTGCTGAGATGGATGGACCACAAGGAGGCTGCTACAGGACAGGTAATGTGTAATGCAAGAACTGGAGGTGCCCGTTTCTAATGTTGTTAAATGTACAAAGATCTCCAAAAGGCAGTAACCACAATAGCGTATTTGGTGTCCTACCTTTTACGGTTCCTGTTCTAGAGATATAAACCAGGGTTTTGATAAAAAGTTAAAAAATATTTATTCATACGCTCGACAACGTGTTTTACGGTAAAAACTGCTTCCTCAGGTCAGTAACGTGACTAACACCAAGGTGGTCCTGTTTCTGGGTGCCATTTCTTGAACAGGAACCCTAAAAGGTAGGACACCACATAAGCTATTGTCGGATACTGACTTTTGGAGATCTTTGTACATTTAACAACATTAGAAACAGGCGCCTCCAGTTCTTACATTACTTAGCGTTTACCCCTTAGTTTCAGGGGGGGATAGGTTTAAAAGGCTTTTTCCATGAACCACAGAATCCTTTTTTTTTGGAGCAGTGACCAGTATCATACCATACAAGGCAGAGTAGGGATGTTACTTCCCTACAAGCGCTGACGAGTGGTTGCCTCACCCAGCAACTAGAGATAACCCGAACGGTTCGACCGCAAACTTATTTGCGCAAACTTCGGTGGTTCGCATTCGCAGTGAACATCGAACTATATGCAAGTTTGACCCGCCCCCTATACTACATCATTCCGGTCAACTTTGACCCTCTACATCACAGTCAGCAGACACAAGGTAGCCAATCAGGCTATACTCCCTCCTGGAGCCCCCCTTTATAAAACACAGGCAGCGCAGCCTTTTCACTCACTCGTGTGGCTGCAGTAATTGGAGAAGGGAGAGAACCTGCTGACATAGGGAAAGCTTAGTTAGGCTCTTGTGTTAGGCTTGTTAGGTTGCTCCTTCTTGATGATACTTATTGCTAAAAAGCACTCCTCAACCTCAACAGCTCTTTTTTTGTTCTTGTGATCTATTTTTTGTGTGTGTGTGTCCCACAGACACTTGTGTTGCATATACAGCCCTGTCAGTCAGTCGCAGCTGCTGGACCTTGGCCCCTTGGTAATTCCTACTGTGCCACTGCCAGACCCAGCACATTCAGTGACTACCTGTGTGTGACAGCTGCACATTTGTAATACCAATCATTGCATACCCACCTGTTCAGTGCACCTACCTACCTACCTACGTGAGCATATGCAGTGTTATATAGCACCAGTCACTGCACCTGTTCACGGTACCTGTGTGTGTGACAGCTGCACATTTGTAATACCAATCACTGCACACCCACCTGTTCAGTGCAGCTACCTACCTATGTGAGCGCATGCAGTGTTATATACCACCAGTCACTGCACCTGTTCACAGTACCTGTGTGTGTGACAGGCTGCTGACAATTTGTAATACCAATCACTGCATACCCACCTGTTCAGCGCACCTACCTACCTACGTGAGCGCACGTGGTATTATATACCACCAATCGCTGCACCTGTTAATGGTACCTGTGTGTGTGACAGCTGCGCATTTGTAATACCAATCACTGCATACCCACCTGTTCAGTGCACCTACCTACCTACGTGAGCGCACGCAGTGTTATATACCACCAGTCACTGCACCTGTTCACGGTACCTGTCTGTGTGACAGCTGCAAATTTGTAATACTAGTCATTGCATAATTGTTCACAGTACCGGTGTGACCGCACGCTGTGTACTATACCAGTCCGTGCATACCTGTTAACTGCACCTGTGTGACAGCTGCACATTGTATTATAATACCAGTCACTGCATACCTTTCACTGCACCTGTGTGTCTGCACATTGTATTAGTCAAGTCAGTGCATGCCTTTCACTTCACCCCCCCCCCCCCCCCCCGATATGGACAAAACAACAGGCAGAGGCAGATCCAGAGGCAGGCCACCCGGCAGGTCTGTTCGAGGTTGTGCTGATGTGATTTCGTGCATCCCTGGCCCAAAGTATAGTGCTCTGAAGAAGGCACGTCCCATCAACTTCCAAGATTGTCAGGACGTGGTTGACTATTTAACACAGAACACCTCATCATCCGCAACCACCAGCGCTACTACTAGCACCACATCCGCTGCATTTGATACTTCACAGGAGAAGCTGGGGAGAATGATTATGATGATACTGATGCCACGTGGGATCCTAATAGACAAGATGACCAAGGGGACAGTTAAGAGGGGGAGTCAGAGAGGAGTAGGAGGAGACAAGTTCCTGAAAGAAGCAGGGGGAGATCATCGTCAAAAACAGCTGGTGGCAGACTGTTTCCGGTGCCATGTATCACCACCTATGGACAGCCAGCCAACATGCCCTTCAATGTCAGCTGCTGATGCCACCATAGTGCCCACACCCCTGGACTCAGCGGTGTAGACATTTTTTTGTGTGTGTGCCTCAGATCAGAGCAATGCCATCTGTTCTCTCTGCTGCCAAAAATTGAGCCATGGAAAGGCAACAGCCACGTAGCCTTATGAAGGCACATGGAGAAAAGACACAAACTGCAATAGGAAGACCACCTGAGGAAAAGCAGCACACAAAAGCAAAGCCACCCTCCTTCTCCTCTTTCTCCTTCAGGTGCATTATCTTCAGCCGCTTTCTCCTTTGCACCTTCACAATCCCAGCCACCCTCCTCCACTCTGCCTCTCAACTTGAGCTGAGCCTACTCCTCTGCACACAGCAGCAGCCAGGTGTCTGTGAGGGAAATCTTTGAGCGGAAGAAGCCAATGTCTGCCAGTCACCCTCTTGCCCTGCGTCTGACAGCTGGCTTGGCGGAACTGTTAGCTTGCCAGCTGTTACCATACCAGCTGGTGGACTCTGAGGCCTTCCGAAAATTTGTGGCCATTGGTACACCGCAGTGGAAGATACCAGGCCGCAATTATTTCTCAAAAAAGGCGATACCCAAACTGTACCAGGATGTTGAAAGGCAAGTGGTGTCATCTCTGGCATACAGCGTTGGGTCAAGGGTCCATCTGACCACGGATGCCTGGTCTGCCAAGCACGGTCAGGGCAGGTACATTACTTACACAGCCCATTGGGTCAACCTGGTGACCTGGCAAGCAGAGAGTACATGGCTGTGCAGCAGACCTAGTTGTGACACCTCCACGGCTTGCAGGTAGGCCTGCTGCCACCTCCTCTCCTCCTTCTACATCCTCTTCGCTGTCATCCTTCTCCTCCTCCTTGGCTGAGTGGCAGTTCAACTTCACTGGTGCTGCGATCTCCTCTCCAGCTACATAGCCCCAGCTCCCCAGGGCCTATGCTGCATGCCAGGGATGATGGTGTCACGCCATCTTAGAAATGTCTTTCCTTAAAGCAGAGAGTCACACTGGAGGAGCTCTCCTGGCTGCTCTTAACAAACAGGTGGCTGACCCCGCACCAACAGGAGATCGGCAACGTGGTGTGTGACAATGGCAGCAATCTCATTTTGGCTTTGAATTTGGGAAAGTTGACACATGTACCCTGCATGGCACATGTGCTGAATCTAATAATTCAGAGATTTGTGTCTAAGTACCCAGGCTTACAGGACGCCCTGAAGCAGTCCAGGAAGGTGTGGGGGCATTTCAGGCGGTCTTACACAGCCATGGCACGCTTTGCTGATATTCAGCGGAGAAACAAATTGCCAGTGAGACGCTTGATTTGTGATAGCCCGACTCGCTGGAATTCTCCTGATGTTAAGCCGCCTACTACAACAGGAGAAAGCCGTCAAACAGTATCTCTACAACTACAGTCAAAGGATATGTCCTAAATAAATAAAGTTTACTCGTGGAGACATCGTTGCAGACCTTCTATTTGTTCTAAAGTCAAAGGACATGCTCTGGGGAGATGGGGATGTTCTGGCCAAAGTACTGGACACTCATACGAAATGCCTGCAGGCTCATGCGGCCATTTGAGGAGGTGACAAACCTGGTGAGTCGCAGTAAAGGCGTTTCTTCCTGGAGCGTGCCGTGCGTAGAGTGGTGGATCAAGCTGTGGAGGAGCGTGAACAGGAACAGGAGGAAGAGTTGTGGGATCAATTCTCAGCAGAAGCAGATGATTCCTCAACACCTGTGGCAGTACAGAGAGGGGAGGAGGAGGAGGAAGAAGAGTCGTGTGGGGAAGAGGAGTCAGATGATGAGGAAGGTGGTTTTTTTGGAGGATGAGGAGGAGGCGGAAGAACAACCGCAGCAGGTGTCGCAGGGGGCTTGTGCTGCTCAACTTTCCTGTGGTATTGTTCGTGGCCGGGGGGAAGAGGAGAACTTAGCCGACATAACTGAGCAAGAGAAAGAGTAGATGGATAGTACGTCTGGATCCAAATTTGTGCAGGTGGCGTCTTTCATGCTGTCCAGCCTTTTGAGGGACCCCCGTATAAAAAAACTCAGGGGGAATGAGCTGTACTGGCCTGGGTGGCCACGCTACTAGACCCTCGGTATAGGCGCAAAGTGGCGGAGATGTTTCCAAATCACCAGAAGGCAAAAATGATGCAGCACTTGCAGAACAAGCTGGCAACTATGCTTTACAGTGCATTTAAGGATGATGTCACAACACAACAATCAATATTGTAGTATGTATATCCCATATGGAAACAAAATGTCTAGGAGTAAAAAAAGGCCTCTATGGATGAATAGAAAGGTTAGAGATAAAATGAAGAGGAAAAAGAATGCCTATAAGGTCCTAAATCAGGAGGGGACCGAGGCTGCACTAAGCAATTATAAGGAGTGCAATAAAAATTGTAAAAAATAAATTAGGCTGGCAAAGATCGAAGCTGAAAATCAAATCGCTAGGGATATCAAATCTAACCCAAAAATTTTTTACAAGTACATCAACTAAAAAAAGAAAGGTTGACTGTATAGGAATCCTAAAGGATGAGGATGGGAACTCAATGGTGGATGACCAAAGTAAGGCAGAGTTTTGCTTCTGTCTTCACAAGGGAAACAGCACTGTTGCAAATTACAGATGCAGAAGAGTCTCAATCTTCCAACTGTAATATTAAATACTTTACGCAGGAAGAAGTGAAGGCAAGACTAAATAAATTAAAAATAGACAAGGCACCTGGCCCGGATGGCATGCATCCTCGGGTCCTAAGGGAATTAAGTTCAGTTATAGATAAACCCCTTTATCTTATCTTTTGTGACTCTCTTTCATCTGGCAGAGTCCCAGTGGATTGGCATACAGCCCACGTTTTCCCATTATTTAAGAAAGGCAAAAAATCAGATCCAGGAAATTATAGAGCTGTAAGCTTAACATCAGTTGTATGTAAACTATTTGAGGGGTTACTAAGAGATACTATACATGACTTCATAGTAGAAAATAATCTTATTTCTCAGTATTAACATGGGTTTACACTAAGGACAGGTCCTGTTTGACTAACATGGACTTTGCAAAGGCCTTCGACACTGTTCCCCACAAAAGTCTGGTGCAAAAGTTGAGGATGCAAGGACTGGGGAAGAGTCTGTGTGCATGGATAGGGAACTGGCTAATGGACAGAAAACAAAGAGTTGTGGTCAATGGATCATACTCAAAATGGGAGACTGTTAGCAGTGGGGTCCCACAGGGGTCTGTACTGGGTCCAGTGCTCTTCAATTTATTTATTAATGACCTAGTAGATGCAGTAGTGAGCAATGTTGCTATTTTTGCAGATGATAAAATATTGTGCAGAATCATCAACTCTCAGGAAGATAGTGTCATATTGCAACAGGATCTGGATAGGATGGCTATATGGGCATGGGCACATACATGGCAAATGAAATTCAATGTTGAAAAATGTAAAGTCATGCATTTTGGCTGTACCAATGGTCTAGCACCATACAAAATAAATGGGATACAGTTGGGGACATCAAACTTGGAGAAGGACTTAGGAGTACTCATCGACAACAAGTTAAATAATCGTACTCAACTGCAACTAAAGCTAACAACATTTTGGGATGCATTAAAAGGGAAATAAAAACTTGAGATGCTAGCATAATATTGCCCTTGTTTAACTCTCTAGTAAGGCCACATCTGGAATATGGAATTCAGTTCTGGGCACCACATTAAAAAAAAAATATTGCAGTTTTAGAGCAGGTGCAGAGACGAGCAACAAAATTGATACGTGGGATGGATGGTCTCACTTACCAAGAAAGGTTAGATAAAAATTGGGTTTATTTAGTCTAGAGAAAAGACGCCTTAGAGGGGATCTAATTAACATGTATAAATACATCAGAGGGCAATATAATAGCTTCGCGGATGAACTTTTTGTCCCTAGGCCTTCTCAAAGGACTAGAGGACATGATCTGCGCATGGAGGAAAAATGTTTTAGCCATTTATTTAGGAAAGGGTTCATTACAGTAAGAGTGATTAAGATGTGCAATGCATTGCCACAGGAAGTCGTTATGGCAAACTCTATACCTGCATTTAAAGGGGGCTTAGATGCTTTCCTTGCGTTGAAAGACATCCATGGCTACAATTACTAGGTAATGCCTAATGATGTTGATCCAGGGATTTTATCTGATTGCCATCTGGAGTCGGGAAGGATTTTTTTCCCTTTTGGGGCTAATTGGACCATGCCTTGTAAGGGTTTTTTCGCCTTCCTCTGGATCAACAGGAATATGCGAGGGAGCAGGCTGGTGTTGTACTTGTTCTCTGGTTGAACTCGGTGGACGTATGTCTTTTTTCAACCAAAATAACTATGTAACTATGTAACTACAGTATGTAACACAACGGAATAAAGGTGCCACTGCCAGTAATCCTCCTCCTCCCATGTCCACGCAGGCAAGGACAGGACACTCTAGCGATCTCATGGTGATGTCGGACATGCAGACATTCTTTAGTCCAATGCCTCGTCTTAGCCCTTCCGGATCCACCCTCCACCAACGCCTCAACCGGCAGGTAGCCGACTACCTGGCCTTAAGTGTGGATGTAGACACTGTGAGCAGAGATGAACTCCTGGACTACTGGGTACGCAGGCTTGACCTGTGGCCAGGGCTGTCACAATTTGCCATCCAACTTCTGTCTTGCCCTGCCTCAAGCGTCCTGTCAGAAAGGACCTTCAGCGCAGCTGGAGGCATTGTCATTGAGAAGAGAAGTCATCTAGGTCACAAAAGTGTTCAGTACCTCACCTTTATGAAAATGAATGAGGCATGGATCCCGGAGGGCTACTGCCCGCCCGAAGACTAAGTCAGTCCCCACACACAGCATCTCTGCCTGCACGGCGTGTGACTGCCTGCCCCATGACTAAGTCGGTCCCCACACAGCATCTCTGCCTACAGGCCGTTTGACTGCCTTCTCTGCCACCACCAACAGGGTCCAGGACTCCAGGCGGATTCCTGAATTTTTAAGGCTTGCTAGCAGCAGCTAGCAGCAGCTAGCAGCGGATGCTAACAAAACCAATAACAATTTTTTCTGGTGTGTGTACATGCCTGCCTAATTTTTCTGGCTGCCCTGCAGCTGCAACAACAAAACAAAAGGCATGTACAGGTTTCAATTCCCCTTCGTGATTGTTACCTTGCCACGGTGAAGGGGCTTGCGTATCACAATGAAGCAATGACTGACGGCTATATGAGTGTGTCGGGGGGCACGCCCAAGATAATAAGGTCATTGCGTCATTGTGGACAGACTAAATTCGAATAAGCTGGAGAGTCACTGTTGTTCTGTTATTGAGCTGCCTCAGCCCGGGCGACCATGTGGGCTTGAAAACCGCTATCGCCTACACTCTCGCCATGGGGCGCACCAGTCCAGCACGGTCATCACTAGTGTTGGGCGAACACCTAGATGTTCGGGTTCGCGAACGTTTGCCGAACATCGCCGCGATGTTCGGGTGTTCGCGCCGAACTCCGAACATAATGGAAGTCAATGGGGACCCGAACTTTCGTGCTTTTTAAAGCTTCCTTACATGCTACATACCCCAAATTTGCAGGGTATGTGCACATTGGGAGTGGGTACAAGAGAAAAAAAATATTTTAAAAAGAGCTTATAGTTTTTGAGAAAATTGATTGTAAAGTTTCAAAGGAAAAACTGTCTTTTAAATGTGGAAAATGTCATGTTTCTTTGCACAGGTAACATGCTTTTTGTCGCCATGCAGTCATACATGTAATACAGAGAAGAGGTTCCAGGAAAAGGGACCGGTAACGCTAACCCAGCACCAACAGCAGCACACGTGATGGAACAGGAGGAGGCGCAGGAGGAGAAGGCCACGCTTTTTGAGACACAACAACCCAGGCCTTGCATGAGGACAAGAAGCGTGCGGATAGCATGCTTTGTACCGCCATGCAGTCATAAATGTAATAAAGATAAGAGGTTCCATAAACAGGGACCGGAATCGCTAACCCAGCAGCAGCAGACATGATGGAACAGGAAGAGGCGCAGGAGGAGAAGGCCACGCTTTTTGAGACACAACAACCCAGGCCTTGCATGAGGACAAGAAGCGTGCGGATAGCATGCTTTGTACCGCCATGCAGTCATAAATGTAATAAAGATAAGAGGTTCCATAAACAGGGACCTGAAACGCTAACCCAGCAGCAGCACACGTGATGTAACAGGAGGAGGCGCAGGAGGAGAAGGCCACGCTTTGAGACACAACAACCCAGGCCTTGCATGAGGACAAAAAGCGTGCGGATATAGCAATGCTTTTTGCCGCCATGCAGTCATAAATGTAATAAAGATGAGAGGTTCAATAAACAGGGACCGGCAACGCTAACCCATCACAGATGGTCATTGTTCATGTTACTTGGTTGGGGTCCGGGAGTGTTGTATAGTCGTTTCCAATCCAGGATTGATTCATTTTAATTTGAGTCAGACGGTCTGCATTTTCTGTGGAGAGGCGGATACGCCGATCTGTGACGATGCCTCCGGCAGCACTGAAACAGCGTTCCGACATAACGCTGGCTGCCGGGCAAGCCAGCACCTCTATTGCGTACATTGCCAGTTCGTGCCAGGTGTCTAGCTTCGATACCCAATAGTAAAAGGGTGCAGATGGATTGTTCGACACAGCTACGCCATCTGACATGTAGTCCTTGACCATCTTCTCCAGGCGATCGGT
Source organism: Hyperolius riggenbachi (assembly GCF_040937935.1). NCBI lineage: Eukaryota > Metazoa > Chordata > Amphibia > Anura > Hyperoliidae > Hyperolius > Hyperolius riggenbachi. The sequence goes on from NC_090647.1 coordinate 182,536,494, forward strand.
GTTGGAGGTGGATCTGCACGCTTGCTGTTCTGTGGGCTGCTGCTGCATGGGTGTCAGAAAATTTTCCCACTCCAAGGACACTGCCGATACCATTCCCTTTTGGGCACTAGCTGCGGCTTGTGTTGTTTGCTGCTCTCCTGGTCGTCCTGGGTTTGCGGAAGTCAGTCTGTCGGCGTACAACTGGCTAGAGCAGGGGGAGGATGTCAATCTCCTCTTTAAAGTCTCCACAAGGGCCTGCTGGTATTCTTCCATTTTGACCTGTCTGACTCTTTCTTCAAGCAGTTTTGGAACATTGTGTTTGTACCGTGGATCCAGAAGTGTATAAACCCAGTAATTGGTGTTGTCCAGAATGCGCACAATGCGTGGGTCGCGTTCAATGCAGTCTAGCATGAATTGAGCCATGTGTGCCAGAGTCCTGTCAGAATCCTCATCATCCTCTTGTGAGCGTTGTGATAGTTGTTGTGATGCATCATAGTCGTCACCTTCTTCCTGGTCTGCTTCTGCTGACCATTCGCGCTGAATTGTGGAAGTCCAACGTGCACCGCTCTGGCCCTCGTCAGTGGTGGCATGAAATTCCTGCTCCAACTCCAGCTGTTCCTCCTCCTCTTCTTCGTCATAGCTGCTGGGGCCAGCGTTTCCTGAGGCGGATGGCCTGATGTTGGTACCATCACGCTGATCGTTTTCTCCTTCAGATTCCCCCAGTTGCATCATGACAGCGGTTTCCTTGATTTTCAACATTGACCTCTTCAGTAAACACAGCAGTGGTATGGTAATGCTGACTGAAGATTTGTCACTGCTCACAAGCAATGTGGACTGCTCAAAATTTTGGAGGACAACATGTTGGCCCAATCGGATCCACAGAAGCTTGGCAGCTGTCCGGATGCGCCTCGGTACTGCGCCGTCATGTACTGGACCACTGCACTCTTCTGCTCGCAAAAGCGGGCTAGCATGTGCAGCGTAGAATTCCAGCGCGTAGGGACATCACACAGCAAGCGATGGTGGGGGAGATTGAAGCGCTCCTGCATCTTGGCGAGTGCCCCCGAAGCAGTACTGGAATTTCTGCAATGTTTGGCCACTCGTCGCACCTTCAACAGAAGATTGGCCACGCCTGGGTATGTCCTCAGGAACCGCTGAACTACTAGGTTCATCACGTGCGCCAGGCAAGGGATGTGTGTCAGCTTAGCCAACCTTAAAGCGCGAATGAGATTACTCCCATTATCACACACAACCATGCCCGGTTTCAGGTCCAGCGGTGCCAGCCACAAATCCGTCTGTTCCTTTATTCCCCTCCAAATTTCCTCCCCTGTGTGCTGCTTATCCCCAAGGCAGATCAGCTTCAGCAACGCTTGCTGACGCATGCCAACAGCTGTGCTGCACTGCTTCCACGATCCTACTGCTGCTGGGTTAGCGTTTCTGGATGAGGTACAGCTTTGAGATGCGTTGGAGGAGAAGAAGTCAGAGAGGTAGGTGCTGCTGTTGTTATCCAGTGGGAGGGACGGCGGTGCAGCTGTTTGCGGCGTGGGCAACACCCGCGCCGTAGTAGGTGAGGAATCGCTGCCAGGCTCCACAAGGTTCACCCAGTGCGCGGTAAGGGAGATGTATCGACCCTGGCCGAACGCACCCATCCAGGTGTCAGTGGTGAGGTGAACCTTGCAGGCAACGGCATTCTTCAAGCTTCGGGTTATTTTGCTGACCACGTGCTCATGCAACTCAGGCACTGCAGAGCGCGCAAAGTGGTAGCGGCTGGGAGCCACGTAACGTGGGATGGCCACTGACATCATGCCCTTGAAGCTGTTTGTCTCCACCACTCGATATGGCAGCATTTCGCAGGCCAGAAGCTTGGCTATGCTTGCTGTTACTGCCACGGCCCGGGGGTCATTTGCTGGCAATTTCCTCTTGCGATCAAACATCTCCGAGACAGACAACTGAATCATAGGACTGCACACTGAAGGGCTGTTGGTTGTTGTGTTTGATGAACACTGGGAGACCTCAAGAGCACTACTCCGGAAAGTGACAGTGTCAGCGTCGTCTGATGTTTGTGAATGTTGTGAACCACGCAATGGCTGGGCTACTGCTGCTGCTGAGGCGGGTCTGGTGGTGAGTCTGGTGACCCCAAGGGAGGCAGTGTTGCTGGTACCCTGTCCTGCCGCATTTGCCCACAGAGTGGGATGTTTGGATAGCATGTGGCGGCTCATGCTGGTGGTGGAGAGGTTGTTAATACTTTTCCCCCTGCTCAGGCGGGTCTTGCACACCTTGCAAATCGCCATAGTACCAGTGCAGTCCTCAGTGCAGTCTTCAAAGAAAGCCCAGACTTTGGAGCACCTGCCTTGCTGGCGATTTCTGTTTGCGCCTTTTTTGCCTCTCACTTGAACTTCCACGCTTGTGGTGCCTGAAATTGCGCGCCGCCTACCTTGTGGCACAAGGCGAACTCGTGCAGCAGTGGGTTCTTCAACAGACTCATCTGTGCTGCTGCTACGACGGCGATGTTCTCGTTCACAAACAAAATCTGGGTCTCTGTCCACATTGTCCATACCCTCCTCTTCCATCTCCTGAAACTCGTCATATGTCATTGTGGGGGGCCGCCGCCGTGGAGTAGAGCTCCCCACAACAACCTCTGCGCAGCTCACTCCAACGTCGTCTTCCAGATCTTGTCGGCCGACCTCCTGCAATTGCAACCCCTCCTGCCCAACTTGCTCTGGGATTTGGGTTTCCGAGTCCTCCTCGGACTCGCCTTGTATTTCAGTGCGCGGTGCATTTCCCACAGTTAATGGTTGTGAATCCGGGCACAACATTTCTGGCTGTTCCTCCATTGACCTTTGAAAGGTGGAAGTTTTTTGGTCTGGAAATAGCTCCTGCGAATACCCCATTGTGTCCTGAGGTAATTCATCAGACTGGTTATCTGGCAGTTGTGTGCGTGGTGTCGCTGCCGGTTGTGTCAGCTTTGTGCCCACTGGCTCCTTGTAACTGGCTGAGGACTCGGACCTCGTGCGTGATGTGCTGGTGCTGCTTAACCCACTGCTGGACGCTTGAGAGGTCATCCAAGTAATTATCTGGTCCTGTTCTTTTGGATTTGTGAGGGTTGTTGTCCTGGACAACATGGGCGGTATTGAGTGGGTTTTCTTGGGTGCTCCCCTGTGGCCTGTACGTGAACCGTCAGGGGAAACACCTCTTCCCTTGCCCCTCCCTCTTTTACCGGATTTCTTCCTCATTTCACTTATCCTTAAAGTACACGCTGACTGGCAGCAGTACAGTGGCTGTACAGAAATGCTATACAGTGGTGGGTGAGCGGTGTACCACTATTCCCAGCAGCGACACAGAGCACAATGCTATACAGTGGCGGGTGAGCGGTGTACCACTATTCCCAGCAGCGACACAGAGCACAATGCTATACAGTGGCGGGTGAGCGGTGTACTACTGTTCCCAGCAGACACAGAGTGGCAGTAAACAGAATGCTATATATTGTGGCTGAGCGAGGTACACAGAGTGGCAGTAAACAGAATGCTATATAGTGTGGCTGAGCGAGCGGTGTACTACTATTCCCAGCAGACACAGAACAGTAAACAGAATGCTATATAGTGTGGCTGAGCGGTGTACCACTATTCCCAGCAGCGACACAGAGCACAATGCTATACAGTGGCGGGTGAGCGGTGTACTACTGTTCCCAGCAGAAACAGAGTGGCAGTAAACAGAATGCTATATATTGTGGCTGAGCGAGGTACACAGAGTGGCAGTAAACAGAATGCTATATAGTGTGGCTGAGCGAGCGGTGTACTACTATTCCCAGCAGACACAGAACAGTAAACAGAATGCTATATAGTGTGGCTGAGCGGTGTACCACTATTCCCAGCAGTGACACAGAGCACAATGCTATACAGTGGCGGGTGAGCAGTGTACCACTATTCCCAGCAGCGACACAGAGCACAATGCTATACAGTGGCGGGTGAGCGGTGTACTACTGTTCCCAGCAGACACAGAGTGGCAGTAAACAGAATGCTATATAGTGTGGCTGAGCGAGGTACACAGAGTGGCAGTAAACAGAATGCTATATAGTGTGGCTGAGCGAGCGGTGTACTACTATTCCCAGCAGACACAGAGTGGCAGTAAACAGAATGCTATATAGTGTGGCTGAGCGAGGTACACAGAGTGGCAGTAAACAGAATGCTATATAGTGTGGCTGAGCGAGCGGTGTACTACTATTCCCAGCAGACACAGAGTGGCAGTAAACAGAATGCTATATAGTGTGGCTGAGCGAGGTACACAGAGTGGCAGTAAACAGAATGCTATATAGTGTGGCTGAGCGAGCGGTGTACTACTATTCCCAGCAGACACAGAGTGGCAGTAAACAGAATGCTATATAGTGTGGCTGAGCGAGGTACACAGAGTGGCAGTAAACAGAATGCTATATAGTGTGGCTGAGCGAGGTACACAGAGTGGCAGTAAACAGAATGCTATATAGTGTGGCTGAGCGAGCGGTGTACTACTATTCCCAGCAGACACAGAACAGTAAACAGAATGCTATATAGTGTGGCTGAGCGAGGTACACAGAGTGGCAGTAAACAGAATGCTATATAGTGTGGCTGAGCGAGCAGTGTACTACTATTTCCAGCAGCGACACAATGACTGGGGGGACCCTGGCTAGCGTGGCTGGAGCGCGAACCACCCTGCCTGCCTACCCAAAGCTAAACCCACAGACAAATGGCGGAGATATGACGTGGTTCGGGTATTTATTTACCCGAACCACGTGACAGTTCGGCCAATCAGAGCGCATTCGGGTCCGAACCACGTGACCCGTTCGGCCAATCACAGCGCTTGCCGAACGTTCGGGGAACGTTCGGCCATGCGCTCTTAGTTCGGCCATGTGGCCGAACGGTTTGGTCGAACACCATCAGGTGTTCGGCCGAACTCGAACATCACCCGAACAGGGTGATGTTCTGCAGAACCCGAACAGTGGCGAACACTGTTCGCCCAACACTAGTCGTAACTACACAAACAGCTGTTTGTAGTGCGTTACACAGTGAGTTTGGTCTGTCAGTATGAAGCAGTACACTAATTACACTACCTGATTGATGTATATACATGCAAGATGTTTTAAAGCACTTTAGGCCTCCAATGTGATTTCTGCCCTAAAACGGTGCTTTGCTTCAAATCCAGATTTTTCCCCGGGACTTTTGGCGTGTATCCCACTCCTCCATGCAAAAACTCAGGTGTTAGACCCCTTGAAACATCTTTTCCATCACTTTTGTGGCCAGCATAAATGTTTCTAGTTTTCAAAGATCTCCTCCCCATTGAAGTCTATTGCGGTTCGAAAAGTTTGCGCGAACCAAACTTTTTGCAGAGGTTCGCATTCGAGGTTCGAGCCATCTCTACCAGCAACCCTTATTTGTGGGTATACTTCTTGCCTTTTATATACTGTCCTGGTTACCTAGCGATATTACGCTAGATTGGGCTCCTGGCTCTCCCTCTGCCTTTTTCTCCACGATTTAACAATGTGTAATACACACACGGGGGGGGGGGGGGGGAGTATACATTTGAAAGGCAGCGGCGGTGCGGATGCAGTGGGCTAAGCCAATTCACTGAAGATTATATACTGTAATCAAACGGGAATCAACCTGCAGTGTATGGGCAGCTTCGACAAGATACAAATTTATCTTTGATCAGATTGGATTAGAGATAAATATGTCTCTAGGTCTATGGGCACCTTAATGATTAGAAAATTGCTGCCCAAAAAGATGTTCACAGATCGCTTCAAGCAACTAAAGTCTAATGTATGTACCTAGCCGTATATGTGTGTTCAAACACCACCAGCACTTGGGAGCAAGCAGGTCTTGATCCTGCTAATTAGATATAAAGTGTACTCCCCTACAGGGCAGCCATCAGGGGGGGGGGGGGCAACTGACACTTCAGTGAGGGGCCCAGAGTTTCTAGGGGCCCTGGGCCCCCCGAAAATGCTGGAAGGGTCACATGTGCTGGCTGCGGGCCTGTGGCTCACTACCCAGCAAACCGCGTTCCAGCACTGAGAGGAGAATGACATCAGCTCTTGAACATTGGGAGAAGATGAGTGAGCCCGCTGCAGCGGACTTTCTATACTGGGGGCACCACCTATATTTGGCTACATGCTACCTATACTGGGCCACCATCTATACCTGGCTACTTATACTGAGGCTGGAACCACCTATACCTAGCTACCTATACTGGGACACCACCTATATCTGGCTACAGGCTACCTATACTGGGCCACTACACATACCTGGCTACCTATACTGGGGCTGGCACCACCTAAGCTACCTATACTGGGGCACCACCTATACTTGGCTACCTTTACCTCCACTTTTTGCCACATCACGCTGTGCATGCCGCTTTCTTCAGTGTCAGAGCCATGCACATTTTTTTCGCTGCAGCGCACTTCGCGCACAGACACTGGTGTGGGGTGGCTAGTGGGCGGGCTCAGCAACCAGTGGGTGGGCCCGGGGAGGGGAGGCCCAGGCCTGATTATGTATGAGGGGCCCCAAAATTTCTGATGGCGGCCCTGCTTTAAGCCTCCATGTTTCAAATATGAAAGATATTTGCTTTTCACAATATTCAGTGTTTGTCAAAAAGTGCTTTAATTTAGGGAAATGATGAGTAAAATATATGTTTTTTTCTGTTAGCTTGTCTCACCAATAATGAAGCTGCTTTTTAGCTTCATGATTGTTATGTGTGCCTTTGTAGAGAAATCTAATTAGTTATTTGAATAATTAAGACCATACTTTTTTTTTCTCAATGGTAACATTAAATAAATGACTTGTTATTTTGTGTTCTTGAGGATAAGAAATCATTCAGTGTGGAAAATATGCTATTAGGCCTAGTGCACACCAAAAACCGCTAGCAGATCCACAAAATGTTAGCAGATTTTGAAACGCTTTTTCTTATTTTTCTGCAGCGTTTCAGCTAGCGTTTTGCGGTTTTGTGTAGCGGTTTTGGTATAGTAGATTTCATGTATTGTTACAGTAAAGCTGTTACTGAACAGCTACTGTAATAAAAACGCCTGGCAAACCGCTCTGAAGTGCCGTTTTTCAGAGCGGTTTGCGTTTTTCGTATACTTAACATTGAGGCAGAAACGCATCCGCAATCCAAAATCTGCAGCAGCCCGGGAGTATGCGTTTCTGCAAAACGCCTCCCGCTCTGGTGTGCACCAGCCCATTGAAATACATTACCCTAGCAGATCCGCACCCGCAAGCGGATCGCAAACTGCAGCCGAACCGCTCTGGTGTGCACTAGGCCCTAGAGAGGAAATTAGGAAAGGGCATTTTTTTAACAAAAAACAATTAGAAGTAATATGAATTATATGCAGAGAGAGAAACAGGCCAATCTTATTACTACACCAAAGGGCAGCATAGCCAAAATGCTAGAGTGTTCTTGGCCAAGGCGGCTAGCTACCGCTGCCTGTACCAAGAATCTACCATGTTCAATGTAACTGAAAGAGTGTCAGTTCATCTTGGTCAAGTAGATTTCACCCCTCCCCCTTATCCCACCCACCAGAAGCTGCATCATTCACCCTCATAGTAACTGAATGCACTGTAAGGTTACACACTCATGATGCATTTGTAAGCCATTCGAACCTGAACTGTAACTGAGGTGATTGAGTCCTAACCAATGCAGACAATAATCTTTTGCATGTACACATCTTGAAAACTAAGTAGTCAGCAGTCTCACCGTACATCGCTAGGGCAGCAAATTAAAATGACTAAAATACACTGGTGGAGGCGACCTTCATGATAAACTATTAGACGTTGTATATTTGAGAAGCATAATTTCTTACCTTCTCAGTAGGACAAACCACTATTTAATGGAAACAAATGTTTATTCATGCACGGAAGATAATGCGTTTCTCAGGTCTTTGCCCGCTTCCTCAGGTCAATAGAAGTGCTTGTAGAACTTTTGGTCATGAATGTGAGCACCTGACAAAAAGATTTAAATTATAGGCAGTGTAATTTGTTTTTTTTTTTAATTTTAAGTTAAGTTTTGCCTTCCTTGTAATTTGCGTTAAAATAATAAAATACAGTACATCCATTGTACAGCACAGTTACAGAAATACAGGCAGATTCTTGAATGGGTGTCTTTGGAATGATGGTAGCTCAAAGCTTAAGAACTGTTCATTTACTTATATTATCACTAACAGCACTAACATATTTAGAAACTGTTATTAACACCATTTGGTAGGCTGCTGATATGTTTTGTGGGTACTGTGTGATTGTCTGCTTTGTCAAAGTCAATTATAGTTAACTATCACATCAATAGTATAAATAATAGAGAATGAGTTCACAAAGACCTGCATCTTCCAGCAAGCAGCATTTGAAAAACAGCTGGAAGAGAAAACATTCAGTGTCATAGAACTATTGATGAGTTACATAACAAAGAAGAGAATCAGTGCATGTCAGTGCTTGAGGTCCATACCCTACATCAGGACATAATAAACATAATAAACCATGCAAGAGCTGTGCTGTACACATACATCTTCATATAATAAGGTTTGACATACTAATTAGAAACCACAGAGAAATGGCATATTAAAGCGCTTATGGAAACAGAAAAAGCAAATAAATATATTAATATGTAGAGCGAAGCAGGATATTTGGCCCGCCCGCTAGTGGTAGAAGAAGGGCGCCTCCATAGTGGCCCATTCAAACATAGATAATATGGTCGTAGTCAGCCAACTTTGCTATGCTGGAACTACGCGTAGTTTTATATAATTACGCTTCGCCAAACTACGGCTTCAAAATCAAATATTCGCTTCATATGCATTTCGTAGACTATGCGTTAAAATACGCAATTACGCGTAGTGCGAAGCGTAGTGTATGCGGATGCTTATGCCCGTATGCAGAAAATTTTACACATTAATTCCTCTTTTTTTAATGCTTACAACTGGAACTCTTCTATGCGTACATTCCCCTTTCCAATGCATACATTTGTAAGCATACAATCGCACGCGGAAAATTAGCCATGAGTAACGCATTCGTAGTTCACTATGCAATACACATGTTAACTACGCATAGTGGGCGTAAGCTACGCGTAGCTGTACTTCGCTACGCGTAAATTCGTAAACGTAGTTTTGAAACATCAACTATGATGCGTAAATTTGCACTGGCGTAGTTTCTGCTCATCCCTGGATAATAGGTGTAAATACTGGCACCTGTAGTGCCCACTAAAAATTGGGCATCAGGGGCCACCCACCATGCAAAATACTCCTACAAATAGCGGACTTACAAACTTCCTTATGTAGGTGCAGTAAGATTTAGTGCACAAATGTATGCATGGACACCTGGTTGTAGCAGCCGCCTGAACTGAGCATGGAAGTGACCATGACAGGACTCTTCTATATCTTTTTAACTCCATAATGAAACTGTTCCGCATGTGGGGATCCCCTGAATGAGTCATCTTCATGACGAAATCGATAGGGAGGAGCCACATGCGGAAGTAACACAGACACTGTAGTGGGATGCGGTGGCGTGGTGGAGCGAGCAAGCCCTGAGATTCCAGCATACGGCGGCCAGCCCGGGAGGTCGCACGGGGTGGAGCCCGTTCCTAACACTCCACAGGCTTACCAACTACCTGTAATATGTGAGTGGAACCTTTTAAAATAAATATCCTTTTAAGATAAAGATGCCTGCGCAATGATAGCATTTGTTTGCATTGAGGTCACATTCAGGAAGAAAGGAGAGGTGATATCTGAATAGCATCTGACTGCCACAGGGTGTGGGGAGCCTATCAAATACCCCAGAGTGAAGATAATGCCAATGTCATTGCTGGCCCATCTTATTTGGTGAGTGAGGATCCTTCAGGGTGTTCCTGGTGGTGGTGACAGTATTGTTGTCTATGGTGGAGCGCTATTCTGGAGGAGAAATACTACTTACATAATTAGTCAGGTTGGAAAAAGACATCTGCCCATCGAGTTCAATCAGAAAGTATGGTGCAATAGCCTGCACCCTCACATATCCCTGTTGTAACTGAAGGTAGTAGCAGGGATAGGGTATGTTATTTGGGGAGAGTGTAGTAGATTAGGTTATTTTGGGGAAATGCTCATTATTTGGAATAATTGCTACTTATGATTAAGCTATTTGAGGAGGTCAGTGTAATATTGTGAGTGGGACTTCTGTTCTCCTTGTGTATGCTTCCATATTTTTTCTTTATGTGGACCAATGGAAATGTTCAGTGAGAATTTTAAATATGCCCTAGGTGGGAAATTCAAATTAGCCCCACTTTCTAACATGAATTTATCAATGAGCATCCCTCTTGATGAAGGCCTGGTGGGAAATTCAAACAAGCCCCAGAAGGGCTGATTTCTATTTCCTGCTGGGCTTATTCACATGTCCACTGTTCATTCCAATTGGTTCACACAAGAGAGCTGATAATACTTGGGGAGGGTGGAGGTTGCAATTTGCCTTAACAAATTACCATCAATGTGTTTAAAACATAAGAAAACCTGTTAAAATACAGTGTTAAATACAGTAATAATCTCCAGAGATTTTTCTTATCTTACGCATGTAAGTACCGTGAATGCTGACAAACTGTGTAAAAACTCAATCAATCAAATATGCTCTCCAGCGGTGGTATGGCAACAGTGAACCTTAAAATCCTGTAATAATTGTCAACATGTTCTCCCTGCCTGGTCTCAAATAGTCTTTATGCACTGGAATGGACACTGTGCTAATATTCAGCATTTTCAGTATGTGTAACAATGATAATTTTCAACATTTCATACATGTGTGTTTTAATATGGTCTAAATGCTCCTGTGAGCACTAATATTAAAGTAAACAAATGTTAACTCTAAGGAGGAGTTGTTCTCACAGGACAAGATTACAATTTAAACTGACATAATTTATTAATTTTAATTAACATGCACTGACCTCTTCTGTTGTAAACACTGTGGTTAAATAAAAACCATTGGTCAGCCTTTCAGTTCTGAAGGCTGCAAAATGTTCAGCCCTACAAGATTGAGATGAGGCTCACAAGATGAGGCTCACTCTGTTCCTGCCGATGAGTCATACTGTCTGCTCTTGTATGTACAGAGACAATGCAACTGCTATCTGTCTGTTCAGTGCTGACTCTGGGTTGAGCCTGAAAAGAGCAGAGGGCATGACTCATCAGAAGGGAGGTGTTTAGGAGATATTGATAGCAAAGAGGCTGGAAAGAGCTGCATATCCACCTATACTGTGGTTGAATTGCAACATCATTTTCAGGTGGCTGGATTATGGAGAAGAAAACTTTCATAGGGTTAAAAAACAGAAACAACATTCTTAATAAAGACTTCTCTTTCAGAATATATTGCAGTTGTGTCTTCACAAACATGCATTCACATTAGAATCCCTTTAACTTAAAGTGAATGGGAACCGCATTTAAAAAAATGAGACAGATACTTACCCAAGGAGAGGGAAGGCTCTGGGTCCTATAGAGCCTTCCCGCTCCTCTCCTGGTCCCCTCGTTCCAGTGCTGGCTCGCCCGGTTGCAGTATTTGAATAATTTAGTCAATGTAACGATCGGTGTAACACAGAGAGGGTCTGATTATTGGTGATCTGCAGTATCACCAAGAATACAGATATATACCTGATTATTGATGATCTGCAGTATCACCGATAATCAGATATATTACTAACCTCTGGACACCTGAGTAATATGAGTGTTTGGTGCAACAGTAATACTTTGAGAACAATATCAGGAGGACAGGTACAAATGCAGTAAGGAATACTGCACTAGAGAATGAGTACCTTTCAGCAGCCTGAGAATCTCCCGCAGGGAGGAGTCAGACTGGGAGTGGAAAGGACCAGAGCGTGACTGACACCAATGGAAGATGTCACTGACTGATCTGTGAACTATCTCTTAACTGAGGAGATAGTTCTCAAGGTCGGGCAAGCCAGGTCGGCAACACACGGACATACACAGTACAAAGACAGGAGGCTGATTCAGTAATCCTAAGGCAAGCAGGGTTTGGCAACAGAGTATCAGATATAGCGAAGTACCGAATCAGTGAACAGAAGAGTGGTCAAGAAAGCAGTAAGTCATAACAGATAAAAAACAATGCCTAGTCTTGAGTGTGAGCTCCGTGATCATCAACACCCTGGAACTAGTCTGACATATAACAGAATGGTAACACAAGTCCCTAATCTTGGGTGTGAGGTCCTTGATCATCAACACCCTGGAACTAGTCTGAAGTATAACAGAATGGTAACACAAGTCCCTAATCTTGGGTGTTAGGTCCTTGATCATCAACACCCTGGAACTAGTCTGAAGTATAACAGAATGGTAACACAAGTCCCTAATCTTGGGTGTGAGGTCCTTGATCATCAACACCCTGGAACTAGTCTGAAGTATAACAGAATGATAACACATAATCTGACAATAAGGTCTGCGTGCTTCCACGTAGTGATCGCAACGGCAGACAACCAGTTAATGACCGGCACCCAGTATATATAGCACAGCGCTCTCCAGCGCCTCCCCTAAGTGCTGGACCAATGGGAACTGGTTGAATCGTCAGCTGACCGGCTTGGTCAGCTGACTCCCTTCTGGCTGTCAATAAAAGTTCTGCCTCTCAGAGCGCGCACGCGTCCTTCTGAACCTGTGTGGACTATCAGTCCCAGCCACACCAGACATGTGTTGTGTACCACCCGCCGCGCTGGACGCGAAACCAGCCTCACCGCTATCAGAGCATGCGGCGGTTTCTCCGTGTTTAGCCGTACTGGCAGATGTAGGCCCACGCGTGCAAAACGTCGCGTTGGATGCGGAATCAGCCGCACTGTTCTGAGCACACGCGGCGGCTTTTCCGCATTTTCTCACAGTCAAATACTGCTTTACCTGGCCGAAGGAGGCTTCAGAAGTCTTCAAGGAGCCTGAGTGCTCCTGAAGAAGGGCGGCTCTGTACTGCACCTGCACAAGCACACTCTCTTGCACGCTTACGCCTGTGCAGTATGGAGCCGCACGTCTTCGGGAGGACACGGCTCCCGAAGACTTCCAAATACCCTTTCGGTGGGGAATTGAAACGGGGGGGGAGCCAGCACAGGATAGAGGGCACCAAGAGAGGAGACGGAAGGCTCTAAATGACCCAGAGCCTTCCCTCTCCTTAGGTAAGTATTTGCTTCATTTTTTTTTTTAAATGCGGTTCCCATTCACTTTAAAACCATATAGAAAAGTTACTGTTAATTCCAATTATTTAACATAGTTTAAATGAGAGAATAAGAGTTTAATATTCTCACCCTGATTGCCATATATTTATATATAGAATAAAGAAGTTTTTGTTTTACGCCAGATATCTGATTTTTTGTGTGCAGACTTTCTTACAACAGGTATCATCAAATGCAACAGATAAAACCACATTTCTTGTTACCTTAGTAGATATTTAAAAAATAATACTTTTTCCTGGTAGGCACAAATCGCCCTTGAAAATATAAAATGGTTCGCCTGAGGAGGAATTATTATCTGCAGTGAAAATGTACCTAAAATAACTGTCTGCTCCAAGCATTTAACACTTTGGATGGGTTATCATGGAGCTCCTTCTTATCGATTTAATGAGGTGTGATTGCTTGTAAGGTTTTGGGCACGGTTATTTATATGATTTACTAAACTGATTCTTGAGGACATCACAGGTTTAACAGGGTTTTACTTCTAAGAATATCATAACTATTTTCTTGACAATGTTGTATAAATCAAAAGAAGAGAACTGAAACTTTGTGCATGATGCTTTTTTCCGGTATTTATTGGCTACAAAATTGTCCTGGACAACTCTAATGGTCTGACCGTACAGGCAAGCTCAATTGCTTTTGTTGATGAAATGATGATATCGCACTCATGAATTTTCTTCAGTATGCCTTTGCCCATGCTCATCAACGCTGGTGAGGGTTAATCTTATCTTAGTCTCCGAGAGGAGACACTCACAGTGGATAGAAGGAGGTACCCTTTAAAGTCAATGTGAACCATGCTAAAAAAAAAGCCAGATACTTACCTAAGAAGAGGGAAGGTTCTGGGTCCTAAATGAGCCTTTCCTTTCCTCTCCTGGTGGCTGTTCCAACACTGGCTGCCCCGTAGCAGTATTTGAATAAATGAGTCTAATACTGCTCTCTCTGCCGCCAAAGGGAGGCTTCGGAAGTCTTCAGGGGGCCAGAGTGCTCCAGAAGTCAGGCCGCTCTATACTGCGCATGCGCGGCTGAGCAAGAGAGGCCGCAGGCACGTGCGCAGTATGGAGCCGCCTGACTTCGGAAGGACTCAGCTCATGAAAACTTCCTAAGTCCCCTGCAGCAGGAGATTTAAATGGAGGAGCTGCTGCCTCAACAAGGGCACCAGGAGAGGAGAGTGAAAGCTCATTAAGACCCAGAGCCTTCCCTTTCCTTAGGTAAGTATCTGGTTTCTTTATTTTAATATCTGACTCCGATTAGCTTTAAGTATAGGTTGCCAAGGACAAATTCCATACCAGTGTATCCCCACTAGAGAAGTGTGATCAGAGATATGCAGTATGGAGAAGTCCTGGAGACACCGGGATGCTACATCCTGGAATCTCTATAGTTCCCCCTTCAGCGCATCTCTGATTACAGATATACAGCTATCTAGAATAGGGCTTTCCAACCCTGTCCTCAATTACCACCAACAGTGCCTGTTTTGGAGAAAACCACAAACATTCACAAGTGAGATAATTTGTATTTCAGCAGAACTGATTAACTACCTGTGTATTTCCATAAATCATGCACCGTTAGTGGTTATTGAGGACAGGGGGTTGGGAAGCCCTAGAGGGCTTGCCAATAGAGTACATATGATGTCATTGGAGAGGAGAGTCTACATGAGGCCTGCATAGCGGTGCTATGGCTGCTATGATGATACCTATGCCACTGCATATAGAAATGCTTTATGTCATTTAAAGCCCAATTCCAGTATCCTTATTTCATTGATCATCCTGGTGTTATGCCTGGGTGGCAGACCATTCATCTGTCTTGTATTGCACAGTGATCCTGTGAGATCTGCAATGTTCACCACTGAAATTCTCAGTTTCTGGTAGAGACAGAAGGAGCAATCCAACATGCCGTATTCAAAGTATTCTTTCTTTGCTTGTTGAATAGGTTCTTTTCTTACTGTAATATCTTGTAATATTCATATTTTTCAGAGCAGCTCTGTATTGTGCCAATTATGCATGGAATAACAAAGAACATGTGTTCTGTTATATAAAGCAGAATGTAGTGTTTTTTTATGCAAGCATACAAGCCACAATGCAAAGCTTATATACTGGAATAAACAAACCATATTTTATTATACACAAAGGGCTTGATTCACAAAAGAGTGGTAACTGTTAGCACGGCTGTTTTCGCGCGAATTTTCGCATTGCGCGTGATCGCGATTTTTCACGCGAAATGATAACATTTCCGTGCCCAAACGCGAATTTAACCGAGAAATCGATATCGTTTTTGCGTGAAAATTCGCGTTTGCGTGTGAAAACGTTAGCGTTTCGCGCGAAAATTCGCGATCGCGCGCAATGCGAAAATTCGCCCGAAAACGGCCGTGCTAACAGTCAGCACTCTTTTGTGAATCAAGCCCCTAGTGTTATATTTACATGCACACAGTACAATGTAAAACCTATGTTTATTAAACACAGTGTTTAAAAGTGCATACGCTGATATTTTAACACATACCTACCAACGTTAACTACTTTGGATATCGGGGATAGCGGATACAGTGTTGGACTGGGAGGTGAAAAAGCTGAGGAAATCCACTTGCTGGCCAAGCAGCAGTAATCAGGTGTTGCTCTTCACAGTGAAGACTTGCTACAGACTTCTATTGGGAGTGATGACATAAGGTTTCTGTTGCTTGGCCAGTAGGTGGATTTCCTCAGCAGTGGCGTAGCTAAGGAGCTATGGGCCCCGGTGCAAGTTTTACATTGATTCCCCCAAGTACTCTGTATATAACAATTGATAACAATTGATACGGTGCACCAAAAACCTGCAAAGGACAACAATAGTGTCAGAGGTGCAAGTAGAGGATGGGGAACAGTCTGTTAATGATTACCACTATTTAAAGCATCTATAGAAGTGATTATTACCAACACAAGGCCAATAGAAAGCTAATATTACAGTTGAGAGAGGGCCCTTTGGGGCCCCTCTGACCGAAGAGCCCAGATGCGGTTGCTACCTCTGCAACCCCTATTGCTATGCCACTGTTCCTCAATGTTTTCACCCCCAGTCAGACACTGGCAAGATAATAAGTGATAGATAACTAGATGTTGAAATACATTGAAAAATTAGATTGAAAACTAGATGAAAAATACATTACCTTGTCCCGGATGGCAATTGTCATTGCTCCTTCACTTCCTAGTTAGTTTGCAGGAGTCCTGCAGCCAGCCATTCACCATGCGGGGACTGAAGCCACATGGTGATTGGCTGGATACAGGACTACAGCAAGCTAACTGAAGAAGTGGAGGAGCGATCGCCGGCCAGGACAAGGTAATGTATGCCTATGCACACTTCCTACCTCCACCTAATCCTACTCCCTCCACCCCACTGCCTAACATCAGTGTCTTGCTGTCTCTCCCCAAGCCCCCCATCCCCGACCCCTGCTGCCTAACACTAGCTCCCCTTGATTTTTAACACTTATAATGCTAATTAGCATTATAAGTGTAAGGCACCCTACAGGTGCCATTTTTTAACACTTATAATGCGTTATATAATGTAAGTCTATGCTGCACCATTTCTTTTCCCCCAGCACGGTGTGCCATTTTTCTGTCCCGATGTAAACTGCATACCTAGGCTACCAATAGATTGGCAAAAATATCATGTATCTGGGGCTGAAAGAGCAGAAGATAGTTGGGTGTCAGTGCACAATTTAACAGTCGAGTGCCAGTGCACAAATTACCTACATCACAGTGTGACCTAGATTGGATCCAACACTCATTGGGAAATAAGAGCTGAAAGCAAAATTGAAAACATAAAGTATAAGAGGCGTTATACAGTGGCAATGTCATATTTTGTTTTTCACTTCAGGATCAAGTCCCTGATGTGGGCAGTAATCTAGATCTATGAGGTTAAATGCTTTGGAAAAAAGGGGTAAATGAGGTTAGCTGAGCTGGCATAGAATGGGTTAATATGGACCCAAACTCACAAACTAAACTTAGAACAGTAGTAAGGTAGTGTTAGTGCAGAGACTGGTGATGGCATCAGATGGAGGGAGGACATGGCTTTACTTACAGTACCAGGAGGTACAGTAAAAACAAGGCCTAAAGGGCCTTTAAAGAGAGTCTGAAGCGAGAATAAATCTCGCTTCAGCTCTTATATATAGCAGGGGCATGTGTGCCCCTGCTAAAACGCCGCTATCCCGCGGCTAAACGAGGGTTCCTTACCCCCCAAATCCCCTCGAGAAGTCCCGGGGATCACTCCCTGATTGAGGCAGGGCTAATGGCCGCAGCCCTGCCTCACGCACGTCTGTCAGTCTTTCTTCACTGAGAGGGGCGGGGGAGAGGCGGCGATGCACCGCTGATAGACGCGCTGTGAGGCAGGGCTGCAGCCGTTAGCCCTGCCTCCAGCAGCAGCAAAATCTACGACCAAGTTGGTCGTAGATTTTGCAGGGGTGTGTTTGGGGGTGAAGGGACCCCCGTTTAGCCGTGGGATAGCGGCGATTTATTCTCGCTTCAGAGTCTCTTTAACCACTTCAGCCTACAGTGTTGTTCATCTTATGCATCCCAGCAACTTTCACCTCCCATTCATTCGCCAATAACTTTATCACTACTTATCACAATGAATTGATCTATATCTTGTTTTTTCTGCCACTAATTAGGCTTTCTTTGAGTGGTACATTTTGCTAAGAATTATTTTTTTCTAAATCCATTTTAACAGGAAGATTAAGAAAGAAATTGAAAAAAAATCATTATTTCTCAGTTTTTGGCCATTATAGTTTGAAATGAATACATGCTACCGTAATTACAACTCATGTATTTTATTTGCACATCTGTCATGGTTATTTCACCATTTAAATGATGTCCTTATCACAATTTATGACGCCGATATTTTATTTAGAAATAAAGGTGCATTTTTTCAATTTGCGTCCATCACTATTTACAAGCTTATAATTAAAAAAAATTATTATAATATACTCTCTTGACAATTGTAATTTTTTAATTTTTTTTTTATAAAAAATGTATTTGGGTAATTTTTAGTGTGGGAGGTAAACAGCTAATTTTAAATGTAATATAATGCAATTATTTGATAAAAAATTTATGTGTTTACTATGTATAGTTTACTATGTGGCCACAAGATGGTCAAAAAAGTCCTGGAAGCGTATGATCACGCTTCCAGGAACTAGAAAGAAGACGGGAAACTTTTTTTTTTCAGAAAGACTGAGATCGCGCGCCTCAGGCAGCAGGAGCTGCACGGTCTATCTGGACGGATATATTCAAACACAAGAACCACATAGTAGATACACATCTTGTATATATTGGTGAGAGTAGATACACATCTTGTATATATTGGTGAGAGTAGATACACATCTTGTATATATTGGTGAGAGTAGATACACATCTTGTATATATTGGTGAAGTAGATACACATCTTGTATATATTGGTGAGAGTAGATACACATCTTGTATATATTGGTGAGAGTAGATACACATCTTGTATATATTGGTGAGAGTAGATACACATCTTGTATATATTGGTGAGAGTAGATACACATCTTGTATATATTGGTGAGAGTAGATACACATCTTGTATATATTGGTGAGAGTAGATACACATCTTGTATATATTGGTGAAGTAGATACACATCTTGTATATATTGGTGACAGTAGATACACATCTTGTATATATTGGTGAGCGCTGGATACTGTTAAAATTACTATGTGGCCACAAGATGGTCAAAAAAGTCCTGGAAGCGTATGATCACGCTTCCAGGAACTAGAAAGAAGACGGGAAACTTTTTTTTTTCAGAAAGACTGAGATCGCGCGCCTCAGGCAGCAGGAGCTGCACGGTCTATCTGGACGGATATATTCAAACACAAGAACCACATAAGGATAAGTAAGGCAGCCTCACTGCTAGTTTTATTAGTAATATTTCAAGTCAGCATGAACTCTTCCTCAGCATACCTACTTATTCACTAACAATCAATTATTATAATTTAACTAGGTGACCTAAGCCCGTTTAAAAACAGGCTCTAGGTCTCCTCACGCCGCCGCCACCAGTCAGTGCGCATGCGAACGCACCCATCCGCTCGATTCCCTGGCCCTGTCCTCCTCTCCCAATGGCTGTCCGTGCTACGCACATGCGCAGTAGCAAAAACCATGGACACCTGCCGTTTCATTATATAAAATATTTATATAGCAACAACATCTTACGCAGCACTGTACAGAGAATATAGTCTTGTCACTAACTGTCCCTCAGAGGAGCTCACAATCTAATCCCTACCATAGTCGTATGTATCGTGTAGCATTTTGTAGTCTAGGGCCAATTTGGGGGAAAGCCAATTAACTTATCTGTATGTTTTTGGGGTGTGGGAGGAAACTGGAGTGCCCAGAGGAAACCCATGCAGACACAGGGAGAACATACAAATTCCATGCAGATAGTGCCCTGGCTGGGATTCAAACTGGGGACCCAGCACTGCAGGGCGAGGGCGCTAACCACTACACCACTGTGCTGCCCAGTGTCCAAGTCCTCCAGTTGCCAAAGTACTGTCTATTAAGTTCCCCTATACCCTGCACTTTTAGCCTCATGGGACATGGTGCTTTGCTACTTTGTCATATTTTTGTGATTGCTTGCCATTTATTTGCTAAGTATATCCCATACTAATGTATTGTACAGCGCTGTGTATTATGTTGTAATAATAATAATAATAATAAATGCAGCATAAGTTAATTACTTGCATTGATTAGGGTCAAATAGCCAAAAACAGAAGAATGCTAGTTGGATGCTAAGCACTTTATATTTGAGCCTGTGTCTATGAAATACACAAGTGGTTTTAGATGTACTTCTTGGTCAAAGGAGTGTACAGAAATGATTTACATAACTTCTCCTTGGGGGCTTAAATGACACAGCAGATACGAGATATGAGCAGTAGTCCCCTGTGCACCATAGCCCTTCATATACAGCACTGCATAATGTACTGAGGCTATAATAACACAGGATTATAACATAAATCATGTGTATGGATATGAATGGGGATACTTTCAAAGATTCCCATTGCTTTGAATTTACAATTTACAGTGAAACAGAAATATTCAAGTTAAGGGTTAGTTCACTCTGGGCATTTTTTCAGTGCTTTGCTGATCGCCGCACTGCTGCTAATGTATCCCTATTGATATATTCACACTGCAGCAGATCGCGCTCTGATTCTCATTCTATTGAACGGGAATCACAAGCGCAAATTGTGGCAAATCTCGATATTTCACCCGCCGAATTGTGATTGCGGGTAAGTGGTGGGGAAGCGCCAAATGTGAACCAGCCAGTCAATTTATCTTTACTGACCCTCTAGAAAACTGAAAAAGTAACAACATGCAGCATACTAGAAAAACACGGGGTGCATGCTGTCACATACTTGCTAATGCTGTGTGAAATATTACATACATTTGTATTACTAATAGCTGCTGTCCTGTGTTGTTTCATTCTCTATAACATTTATTGCAGCTTACCAGAAAAGAGGAAACCAGCTCAAAGACTTTTTTTTTAAGTTTCCCAGTTCATTATATAGTATGGGAAGAAGTAACTTTGCAAGATGGAATAAAGCTCTGCAGGCCTTAGCTTTGTGTCCCCATTTCATAGCAAAAGCATTGCGCTGTTCTATAATGAAACATTCTGCCAAATATCTTAAAATATGACAGGGCTGATATTTGCCTGACATGCTTTATGGATATGCTACAAAAATGAAGGGAGATTCTTCATCCTTCAAGGTTTGTTTGTTTATGAGGGTGTCATTTTTAAAAAAAAATATAAGTGTAAGATGTGTTGATAAACTACCGACAGTATGTAACATTCTGTGACATTCAGAAGCAAGTAAACAGCTTGCTTCTCTTATGAATACATACTGCAAGCCATCTTTGTTTGCATTGTGCTTCTGGCTTCTAGCAGTATAATAGCAAGCAGATTTGAAATAATTTTCCACAAAGCCAGTCTATTCTTAGCTACTGCCGGTAAAATGCCATCATACAGTGGGAGGTCTGCTAATGTTATCTGCTTTCTTCTAAGGGCTATGTTATGTATTCATGTGCAGATGAGATGCTAACACCTCCATGTCTATATGACGTTACTTAGTGATTGAAATGTAACAGCCTTAAAGGCAAACTATAGTGCTTTATCGGTGACGCACATTTTCAGTTATTAATATAACGCTTACCTTAAGCTGACGCTCAACAGATTTTATGCTAATATAAATCTTGAATGTTTTAAAATATTTATTTGCAAAATACTCTGGTAGGTTTTCCAATAAGAATGCCCAGTAGTATCAGCATTTCTAGAGGCAACTAATGTAAATAGATGAGGCCTGTTAACTAAGTAACTTCTTGTTAGTTAGACAATACAATACAGAGGCGCCAACAGAGTAAAAATATCAAGTTAAAAAGGTATAAAATGAGGGGCAAGGGTGGACTTACCTCCCAGACAAAAACACAACTATTGTATAAGATCAAGAAAAACGGCATTTATTCTTACTCCAAAAACAGTTTGCAACACGTTTCACGGGTCTCAAGCCTGCTTACACAAGGAGCAACTTTCACGTTGTGCACGCTAGTGAGGCGCCTCTGTGAAGGAGGCGGTTCACTAGCGCGCACAACTTGAAAGTTGCTCCTTGCCTATTTTTGCCTGAGGAAGCGGGCTTGAGACCCGTGAAACGTGTAGCAAACAGTTCTTGGAGTAAGAATAAATACAGGTGTTTTTTATCTTATACAATAGTTGTGTTTTTGTTGGGAGGGTAAGTCCACCCTTGCCCCTCATTTTATACTTTTTTAACTTGATAATTTTACTTTGTTGGCGCCTCTGTGTTGTATTGTCTAAGTGATAATTATCCGCCTGGTAGATGGGTGTGACCAGCCTTCTTTCTTGTTCTACGGAGAGCGATTTCTTAGCCTGAGTGGGGACAAGCCTAATCTCCCCTCTTGCTTTTTGAGTGGTTGCCTGGTCTTGGCAACCCATACTTGTGAGTATTATTCACTACATACCATATTTACAGTGTAATATCAATAATACATGATTGGGGGCTCTCGATTCTCTACCTTCTTGTTTTACATATCTAACTTCTTGTTAGAATCAGTGTGCAGCTGGTGAAGTCTAATCTAATAACTACAGCCTTAATCTATGTTTTTTTTATTTCAGTTAAGTGTTTCCAAGGTACTCAACTTGCTGGCACTGTATGGTAAACACAGGGCATTCATAGTGTCAGGAATTGTGCAATGCCCTGTTTAACCTGCTGATGGCACTATGTGCCTGGGTCATAATGAACTTCCTCTGTCCACCAGAAGGTGGCCCTTTGCTAATTTTGAGAAGACATGCAACTCTCTATTTAACTGTGAGTGGTATCATGCACTCTCATTGCTTTGGATTGGCACCTCTCCACCAGAAAATGGCCACTTACTGATTCAGAATGGACTTGTATTTCATCATTTCACCTGTGGGTAGTATTAGTTGCAGACACTCTAAAACAATATCTAAAGAATTGAAGATTTCTCAAGCCTTAGCTACTGTCAATTTGAATGATTTAACACAGTAAAGGAAGGAGTGGTAGCAAGGCAGTACCCACTGTTGTTCAAGAACAAATTTATGTTTTTATCTTCTTCACAGAAAAACACCTACATGATGTTGAAGCCATTTTGAAAATTGTTTGCAGATCGTAAGTCCAAAGTAACATTCTGATAACAAGAAAACCTGAATTATGTTTGGCATAAAGCAAAGTTAATAGTGGCAACAGAGCACCATATCAATAGTACTGCATGGTTATTGTGATGGTGTGGGATTATTTTTTCTGCTCAAGAACCTTGGAATCATACATTTTAGAATACACAGTTTCACAGAATTCTTAAAGAGAATGTTCCGTCACTCATAATGGAAGCTTCAAGTCATAACACATTGGGAGAAAACACAAAACCAAGACTAAAATTAAAAGGTCTGAAGGCCTGAGAATAATTTGAATTGAGATGCATGACAACCAGGGATGGGCGCCTGATGTGCCTCTGATGAAGTGGGCGTGTCCCACAGCACTCATCAGGCTCGGCGGGGTACAGCAGGCTGATCGCCATTTCTCCATCTAGGTAATTTCTCCTTTTATCTTCCTACTGCTCCCCTCCTTTGCCACACTAATTCGGGACCTCTTACTTTCTCCTCTTTCAACTGGGTCTGGCACTCTTTAGGTTTCTCACCCCTTGTCTCACTTCTACTTTCTGACATCTTCCTTCTCCTCCACTCACTGTTCCGGCGGTGCGGATTCACATTGCTTGCACTTTGGTCACTATTACCCGCTTACTTTGTATGCGGGGACACACTGGCTGCATTCTGCATCATCTTATTTGCACCAAGCACATTGCACTTTACTTTAGGCCATTCTAGGCACGTAAAATAATGGCACTTGACATTTACGTTCACTCCTGAATCAGCTTTGTACAATATAGGATTGCATATATATTGTGTGGTCTATATATAATACTACCATTCTACTTATGTATGGGGGGATGTCTCCTTATCATTTTTATATGTGTTGATGTAGACATTATTTGGTCATAAGGCTGTCAGGCGATTAATATTATACAGATTGCTCTGATGCCCCCCCCCCCCCCCTTACTTTGTTTTTAATTGTGTTTTAGGATTTTTATGAGACTAATAAAGGACATATACATGATAAGTCCCGGTGCGATCTTGGCTTTTCCTTTTAGAATATTACTGTATTAATTGGCTTATTGCACAGGACTTTGTGTTACCTATTTTTTGATATTAGGTGGTTCCGACCTATCCTAATTTATTTAATTGCAAGACAAACATAACATCCCTATGAAGTTCTGTAATTATTTGTAAAATGGACTAATTAACAACTTTTTAGGAAGATCCATGCCTATTGCCTACAATCATGAAAGCATACTGCAGAAGGAAATCCCTCTCATGTTATGGAAGATGAAATTATAGGAAGCAGTTATTGCGAAGAACCGACCTAGTCTCACCCTGCAAAGAGATTTTCCAATTCACTGCACAACAAGCTGAGCACCAACAGGGCGAGAAAAGCTATCACTGGAAAAGGTCAATTGAACAGTTAACCTGTCTCTCACACATGCATAGAAACAGAAACATGCACCATTCACAGCTCTGACTGCTGCAGTTGTGACCTTTAACAATATCTATAATGCCCAGACTGGAATGCAACATGATTTTCAGAGCAGAGTTCCTTAATTTCTAGTTAAAGTATTTCTTTTTTTTTTTTAAGATCATTTTTATTGAAATTTTAAACATACATAGAACAAATGCAAAGGTGAAGTTGAGTACACACGTTGCTTAACAATTTTTAACAGACAATTATAAACAAGCAGTATATAATAGAATGATAGTTGGTCTAATTTGTTAGATCATTCGAATCTCTGGTTAGTTGAGAAGAGAAATTAAAAAAAAAATGTGAATCACAGGTTATAGGTTTGAGTTTCAGAGCTGTATGAGAAATTAAGGATTGGACAGGATTCCAATCATCTGGGTGTAAAGGGAGTTTGTCGTGGGATCGATCTCTGTAGGGGCATATGCCATCTGCCTACAGATTAAATTTGGAGGGTGGTTGCAGTCGTTTAAGCTCTGAAAAAAGGTGGTTTGTATTGGTGGAAGACCTGTCAGATTGGCTGAGGGAATAGAGAAGATTCAAATGGTTGTGAGTGAGCTATATGGTTGCGGAATCCAGATTAGTAACAATGATGTCCGGGATAGTAAATACCCTAAGGCCTAATTGTGAAGAGTTGATGAAAGATTGGACATAATTTGTAATGTTGATGTGAGGTCAAGTTTTTTATTGGAAAACATTTCCATTTTTAGATTATCGAGGGCTAAATTGATAATTGAGTTGGGTTCAGGAATGTCAGGTGAATTCCATTTTTGGAGAATAGTTTGTCAGGTGGCACAGAGTATATGGGGGGGGGGGGCATTTTAATCTTGGTTGGGGCTAAGTTAACTCCTATATGTAGTAATGTGGTCTCTGGTGGAAGTACAAAGGATGGGTCTGAGATGGATGTAATTCATTTTTCAATTACCTCCCAAGTAGGTCTGATTTGTGGGCAGGTCCAGAGTATATGCAGTAATGTGCCTCGGTTATTGCAACCTCTCCAGCACATGGGGTTGGAGGAGGAAGAGAATTTAGCTATTTTATCAGGGGTGAGGTACCAGTTCAAAAATATTTTTCATAGTGATTCCCAGTGGTAAATGTTAGAAGAGGTTTTAGATATACAGTTAAATGATTGTAACACCTCATGTGAGCACCCCGACACTCCCCAAAAATGTCTGCACTCACCCAGTAATCCTCCAATGATGAGTCAGAACTTCTGACGAAACACATAGGGCGGAGCTACATCAGACGCTGCTGGTGTGGAACGCTATAGGAGAAGGACGCGGGGATTTCGAGCAGCAGTTGTACGGGAGGTCATCCGGGACTCATCTGTAATACCAAGTCTCTCCTTGTGAGTGTAACAGATGAATTTTAAATCTTTTTACATTAAATGGTTGTACGCAATGAGGTGCATTTTTCGTTTGTAGAGCGGTGTAGTTGATCTGATCCAGATTGAAAGCATCCCCAAAAAACGATTAATCCTGCCTCCGGAGATTATTGGAGGATTACTGAGTGAGTGCAGGCATTTTGGGGGAGTGTCGGGGTGCTCACAGGAGGTGCTGTAGTAATCCTAAATCCACGATCTGTTGGCCATAGTATATATGGAGATGGTGGATTGTGCAGACTAACGGAGTTACTCTATTGGTCTCCTTTTATCTCTTTTTCTACATGTATTGTGTTGGCCCTATGAGAACAAGTGAAGAGGAACCTGGACGTTTGCATCTCTGATAAAAAGAGGACTTTTGACTGGTTTGTCAATGTGCAGCAGGTTTTTAGCATTTTTCTGAGATAGAGGCCCTGAGCGCTGCTCATTAGTGTAACTGGTGATTACAGCTTATACAGATCACAAAAATCTGGAATATATTGAGGGGGCTAAGGCTTAATCCCAGGCAGGCACGATGGGCACTATTCTTTTCCCGTTTCAATTTTGTGATCACATACAAACCTGGGTCCAAGAATGTAAAGGCTGATGCCTTATCCAGAACCTTTGAACCTGAAACATCTCAGGTTGTATCTCCTAAAAAGATTGTGCCCACACATTGTGTTCTGGCTGCCACCCACACTCAAGAGTTTCCTGATTTGTATGATTCTCTACAGTCGTTTCAACAAGACAGTTCTCCTGGAAAGCCTCCTAATGTTGATTCTGTACCCTTTCATCTTCGTCTCCAAATACTTCAGGTACTTCAGGTATTTCATGAGTCCAAACTGGCAGGGCACCCTGGGGAACCAAAACCTTGGAACTCCTGTCCCGTCATGTGTGGTGGCCTTCTATTAATAAGGACTGCAAAGCATTTGTGGCAGCTTGTGCCACTTGTGCCAGGAATAAGGTGTCTCGGGTTGCCCCCCGAGGTCACCTTATGCCATTACTCATTCCATCAAGACCTTGGTCTCATTTATCAAAGGATGTTCTGGTGGACTTGCCCCTCTCCGGGGGTAAAAAAGTAATTTGGGTCATTATTGACCATTTCAGCAAGATGGCACACTTTGTACCTCTCCCTGGTCTGCCCTCAGCTCAGGAACTGGCTAAGTTGTTCATAATACATGTATTCTGCTTGCATGGGATTCTTGAAAATATAGAGTCAGACAGGGGGTCCAGTTTGTTTCACGCTTCTGGCGTGCTTTCAGTAATCTCCTGGGTAATCTCCTCACAAACAGACCATCAGGGGGCGCTGTATGACTGATTTTGTGCTGAAACCTCTCCCACAAGAAGCTCTGAGTACCGCGGTACTCTGGGCAAACTGCCACAATGTAACAATGTTCACAGACAGGAATTAGCTGTTTACAGCTGTCTCTAACAGCCAAACCAGCTAGGAGCAGCTACATAACCTGCCCACAGTAAAAATGTCACCATGTAATAAATGTCAGAATGTAATTCGGGGAGAGGAAACATTTTACAATGGGGAAACACTGACTAAATCATTTATACATAATTATGGTAAAAATGAAGCACTTTTTTTTTACTACATTATTTTCACTGGAGTTCCTCTTTAAACTAGCGGCCAGCTAACTAACCCCCAATTAACAATGGCATCTTATATGAATAGGCACACACTACAGCATCTTATATCAATAGGCACACACTTTGGTCCCAATTTTAATGTTGTCTCAGTAATTTATGACTTCTTTTATTAATGATAGCAGGTTTGATCTATACAAATGTATGTTATGGTAGGGTACTGTTATATGATTTTATCATACATACTGTTTTAACACTTAAAATATTTTTCTATGTTTTGAATAACTGTTTATTGCAATAGACAGCCCAATCTGTAATGTTACCGTAT
Source organism: Hyperolius riggenbachi (assembly GCF_040937935.1). NCBI lineage: Eukaryota > Metazoa > Chordata > Amphibia > Anura > Hyperoliidae > Hyperolius > Hyperolius riggenbachi. The sequence goes on from NC_090647.1 coordinate 182,564,041, forward strand.
GTTCAGTACCTTATTTGTTTTCCTTTGAAGGCACGGTATTCGACCTGATGAAGTGGCTTACTCCACGAAACGCGTTGTCATTTTAAGTGCCTTAATAAAGTATGTACTATCAGACGTTGTGAATGACTACTCACTAAGGTAGGATTTTTCCTTACCTTTATAGAGATATACAGTATATTATTATAGCTACTGATAATTTTACGAATGTTCCTCAACACTATCAAAAATTGGACAAGTACCCACCAGGGCGCCTCCTACCCCCCATCTAATTCTTTGTATGTCTCACTTTTAAAACCAGCTGCTAACACAATTTCATCTTCAGCTCCTCTTCCTCCTGTCGAGGTGGATGGTGAACCCGAATGTGAAATAGAGATAATTCTTGACTGTAGAAAAAATTGTGGTTCTTTGCAGTATTTGGTGGATTGGAAGGGATATGGCCCTGAGGAAAGATGCTGGGTTCCAGCCCGTCAAGTCCATGCTGATCAATTAATTCATTATTTTCATCTGGAATTCCCTGATAAACCTGGAGGAGAGTGTTCGGAGACCACTCCTCAAGGGGAAGGGGGGGTAATGTAACAATCTTACCTTCCACCGGCAGGTTCTGCGGCGTCTCTGGCAGGGTCCGTGCTAGTGGCGAGGTTTCTTTGCTGACATCTTCCAGCGGTGTCCCCGGCACCCCTGCGGCGGTGTATCAGAGTGTGCGCGTGCGCAGTGTGTCCAAATGGACGCGCGCGAGACATGATGGGTCTTATAGCCTAAGGAGGCAGGTCTGAAGCGATGTCAGCGGTGATGTCAGACATCACCCTGCAGGAGGTTCTGCCAATTCTGGGAGTGGTTTTGGGATAATCATTGTGTATTTAAGGCCAGAGCACTCAGTCGCTCACTGGCCTTGATACTAATCAGTTGCTAGTTCTTGGCCTAGCTAGTGAGAATTGAGAGCTACATTCATATATAGTGGCTGGATAGTGTACTGGTTAAGGGCTCTGCCTCTGACACAGGAGACCTGGGTTCAAATCTCAGCTCTGCCTGTTCAGTAAGCCAGCACCTATTCAGTAAGGAGTTTCTTGGGCAAGTCTCCTTAACACTGCTACTGCCTACTGAGTGCGCTCTAGTGGCTGCCTAGCAAGCGCTTTGAGTCCGACAGGAGAAAGGCGCTATACAAATACTGCAATTATTATTATATATTGTGCTTCTGCACGATATATATGTACTGAAGTCAGTCAGATCTATTATTTTGTAGTTATATATATTTGTAATATTATGATATTGTAATATCTAATGAAGTAGCATCATATTATATATTATTCTGTGTACCGATCTCTTGCCTGCCTCTTGACCTCGCTCTTGTCTTGTCCTTCTGCATCACTGACATCTGATTTTTGTGTTCGACTCAGCCTGCCCCTGACTACTCTACTGATTATCCTTTAAATACGACTGACGTCTGACTTATGCGTATGACCCAGCCTGTTTATTGACTACGATTTTGCCTAGCTACTCTGTACTTCATAGTTACATAGTTACATAGTTATTTTGGTTGAAAAAAGACATACGTCCATCGAGTTCAACCAGTATAAAGTACAACACAAGCCTGCTCCCTCACATATCCCTGTTGATCCAGAGGAAGGCGAAAAAACCCTTACAAGGCATGGTCCAATTAGCCCCTAAAGGAAAAAATTCATTCCCGACTCCAGATGGCAATCAGATAAAATCCCTGGATCAACATCATTAGGCATTACCTAGTAATTGTATCCATGGATGTCTTTCAACGCAAGGAAAGCATCTAAGCCCCCTTTAAATGCAGGTATAGAGTTTGCCATAACGACTTCCTGTGGCAATGCATTCCACATCTTAATCACTCTTACTGTAAAGAACCCTTTCCTAAATAAATGGCTAAAACGTTTTTCCTCCATGCGCAGATCATATCCTCTAGTCCTTTGAGAAGGCCTAGGGACAAAAAGCTCATCCGCCAAGCTATTATATTGCCCTCTGATGTATTTATACATGTTAATTAGATCCCCTCTAAGGCGTCTTTTCTCTAGACTAAATAAACCCAGTTTATCTAACCTTTCTTGATAAGTGAGACCTTCCATCATTTTTCAATTTTGTTGTTCGTCTCTGCACCTGCTCTAAAACGGCAATATCTTTTTTGTAATGTGGTGCCCAGAACTGAATTCCATATTCCAGATGTGGCCTTACTAGAGAGTTAACCAGGGGCAATATTATGCTAGCATCTCGAGTTTTTATTTCCCTTTTAATGCATCCCAAAATTTTGTTAGCTTTAGCTGCAGCTGCTTGGCATTGAGTACGATTATTTAACTTGTTGTCAATGAGTACTCCTAAGTCCTTCTCCAAGTTTGATGTCCCCAACTGTATCCCATTTATTTTGTATGGTGCTAGACCATTAGTACGTCCAAAATGCATGACTTTACATTTGTCAACATTGAATTTCATCTGCCATGTATGTGCCCATATAGC